>NW_027210339.1:0-81936 GCF_027789765.1 Dendropsophus ebraccatus | reverse complement strand
TTCCGCACTGAATTTCATTTCTAGCACATAGCCAAAAAAAGCCCCATTGACTTACATTGGAGTGCAGAAAAGGTCATTTTTTCTCGGTCCCTTTAAGAGGTAGGAGTTAAACAAGCTTAGGTCTGCGGTGCCCAGGGGGGACCCCATCCAGCCCGCACTGAGTTTCATTCCTACCACCTTAGGAAAAAAAGTCATTATTTGAGGCTTAGAAGTCATTTCTGCAATTCCCATAGAAAATCAACGGCGTCTCTATTCAATTGTGTGGAGCGCATATCAGGTGGGTTTTCTCTGCCGGCTTAAGAGATACACGTGAAACTAAAGCCGATCCTGGGTGCCTAGGGTGCCTGTCATCCAATCCGCACTGAATTTCATTTCTAGCACATAGCCAAAAAATCGCCCCATTGATTACATTGGAGTGCAGAAAAGGTCATTTTTTCTCGGTCCCTTTAAGAGGTAGGAGTTAAACAAGCTTAGGTCTGCGGTGCCCAGGGGGGACCCCATCCAGCCCGCACTGAGTTTCATTCCTACCACCTTAGGAAAAAAAGTCATTATTTTGAGGCTTAGAAGTCATTTCTGCAATTCCCATAGAAAATCAACGGCGTCTCTATTCAATTGTGTGGAGCGCATATCAGGTGGGTTTTCTCTGCCGGCTTAAGAGATACACGTGAAACTAAAGCCGATCCTGGGTGCCTAGGGTGCCTGTCATCCAATCCGCACTCAATTTCATTTCTAGCACATAGCCAAAAAATCGCCCCATTGACTTACATTGGAGTGCAGAAAAGGTCATTTTTTCTCGGTCCCTTTAAGAGGTAGGAGTTAAACAAGCTTAGGTCTGCGGTGCCCAGGGGGGACCCCATCCAGCCCGCACTGAGTTTCATTCCTACCACCTTAGGAAAAAAAGTCATTATTTTGAGGCTTAGAAGTCATTTCTGCAATTCCCATAGAAAATCAACGGCGTCTCTATTCAATTGTGTGGAGCGCATATCAGGTGGTTTTCTCTGCCGGCTTAAGAGATACACGTGAAACTAAAGCCGATCCTGGGTGCCTAGGGTGCCTGTCATCCAATCCGCACTGAATTTCATTTCTAGCACATAGCCAAAAAATCGCCCCATTGACTTACATTGGAGTGCAGAAAAGGTCATTTTTTCTCGGTCCCTTTAAGAGGTAGGAGTTAAACAAGCTTAGGTCTGCGGTGCCCAGGGGGGACCCCATCCAGCCCGCACTGAGTTTCATTCCTACCACCTTAGGAAAAAAAGTCATTATTTTGAGGCTTAGAAGTCATTTCTGCAATTCCCATAGAAAATCAACGGCGTCTCTAATTCAATTGTGTGGAGCGCATATCAGGTGGGTTTTCTCTGCCGGCTTAAGAGATACACGTGAAACTAAAGCCGATCCTGGGTGCCTAGGGTGCCTGTCATCCAATCCGCACTGAATTTCATTTCTAGCACATAGCCAAAAAATCGCCCCATTGACTTACATTGGAGTGCAGAAAAGGTCATTTTTTCTCGGTCCCTTTAAGAGGTAGGAGTTAAACAAGCTTAGGTCTGCGGTGCCCAGGGGGGACCCCATCCAGCCCGCACTGAGTTTCATTCCTACCACCTTAGGAAAAAAAGTCATTATTTTGAGGCTTAGAAGTCATTTCTGCAATTCCCATAGAAAATCAACGGCGTCTCTATTCAATTGTGTGGAGCGCATATCAGGTGGGTTTTCTCTGCCGGCTTAAGAGATACACGTGAAACTAAAGCCGATCCTGGGTGCCTAGGGTGCCTGTCATCCAATCCGCACTGAATTTCATTTCTAGCACATAGCCAAAAAATCGCCCCATTGACTTACATTGGAGTGCAGAAAAGGTCATTTTTTCTCGGTCCCTTTAAGAGGTAGGAGTTAAACAAGCTTAGGTCTGCGGTGCCCAGGGGGGACCCCATCCAGCCCGCACTGAGTTTCATTCCTACCACCTTAGGAAAAAAAGTCATTATTTTGAGGCTTAGAAGTCATTTCTGCAATTCCCATAGAAAATCAACGGCGTCTCTATTCAATTGTGTGGAGCGCATATCAGGTGGGTTTTCTCTGCCGGCTTAAGAGATACACGTGAAACTAAAGCCGATCCTGGGTGCCTAGGGTGCCTGTCATCCAATCCGCACTGAATTTCATTTCTAGCACATAGCCAAAAAATCGCCCCATTGACTTACATTGGAGTGCAGAAAAGGTCATTTTTTCTCGGTCCCTTTAAGAGGTAGGAGTTAAACAAGCTTAGGTCTGCGGTGCCCAGGGGGGACCCCATCCAGCCCGCACTGAGTTTCATTCCTACCACCTTAGGAAAAAAAGTCATTATTTTGAGGCTTAGAAGTCATTTCTGCAATTCCCATAGAAAATCAACGGCGTCTCTATTCAATTGTGTGGAGCGCATATCAGGTGGGTTTTCTCTGCCGGCTTAAGAGATACACGTGAAACTAAAGCCGATCCTGGGTGCCTAGGGTGCCTGTCATCCAATCCGCACTGAATTTCATTTCTAGCACATAGCCAAAAAATCGCCCCATTGACTTACATTGGAGTGCAGAAAAGGTCATTTTTTCTCGGTCCCTTTAAGAGGTAGGAGTTAAACAAGCTTAGGTCTGCGGTGCCCAGGGGGGACCCCATCCAGCCCGCACTGAGTTTCATTCCTACCACCTTAGGAAAAAAAGTCATTATTTTGAGGCTTAGAAGTCATTTCTGCAATTCCCATAGAAAATCAACGGCGTCTCTATTCAATTGTGTGGAGCGCATATCAGGTGGGTTTTCTCTGCCGGCTTAAGAGATACACGTGAAACTAAAGCCGATCCTGGGTGCCTAGGGTGCCTGTCATCCAATCCGCACTGAATTTCATTTCTAGCACATAGCCAAAAAATCGCCCCATTGACTTACATTGGAGTGCAGAAAAGGTCATTTTTTCTCGGTCCCTTTAAGAGGTAGGAGTTAAACAAGCTTAGGTCTGCGGTGCCCAGGGGGGACCCCATCCAGCCCGCACTGAGTTTCATTCCTACCACCTTAGGAAAAAAAGTCATTATTTTGAGGCTTAGAAGTCATTTCTGCAATTCCCATAGAAAATCAACGGCGTCTCTATTCAATTGTGTGGAGCGCATATCAGGTGGGTTTTCTCTGCCGGCTTAAGAGATACACGTGAAACTAAAGCCGATCCTGGGTGCCTAGGGTGCCTGTCATCCAATCCGCACTGAATTTCATTTCTAGCACATAGCCAAAAAATCGCCCCATTGACTTACATTGGAGTGCAGAAAAGGTCATTTTTTCTCGGTCCCTTTAAGAGGTAGGAGTTAAACAAGCTTAGGTCTGCGGTGCCCAGGGGGGACCCCATCCAGCCCGCACTGAGTTTCATTCCTACCACCTTAGGAAAAAAAGTCATTATTTTGAGGCTTAGAAGTCATTTCTGCAATTCCCATAGAAAATCAACGGCGTCTCTATTCAATTGTGTGGAGCGCATATCAGGTGGGTTTTCTCTGCCGGCTTAAGAGATACACGTGAAACTAAAGCCGATCCTGGGTGCCTAGGGTGCCTGTCATCCAATCCGCACTGAATTTCATTTCTAGCACATAGCCAAAAAATCGCCCCATTGACTTACATTGGAGTGCAGAAAAGGTCATTTTTTCTCGGTCCCTTTAAGAGGTAGGAGTTAAACAAGCTTAGGTCTGCGGTGCCCAGGGGGGACCCCATCCAGCCCGCACTGAGTTTCATTCCTACCACCTTAGGAAAAAAAGTCATTATTTTGAGGCTTAGAAGTCATTTCTGCAATTCCCATAGAAAATCAACGGCGTCTCTATTCAATTGTGTGGAGCGCATATCAGGTGGGTTTTCTCTGCCGGCTTAAGAGATACACGTGAAACTAAAGCCGATCCTGGGTGCCTAGGGTGCCTGTCATCCAATCCGCACTGAATTTCATTTCTAGCACATAGCCAAAAAATCGCCCCATTGACTTACATTGGAGTGCAGAAAAGGTCATTTTTTCTCGGTCCCTTTAAGAGGTAGGAGTTAAACAAGCTTAGGTCTGCGGTGCCCAGGGGGGACCCCATCCAGCCCGCACTGAGTTTCATTCCTACCACCTTAGGAAAAAAAGTCATTATTTTGAGGCTTAGAAGTCATTTCTGCAATTCCCATAGAAAATCAACGGCGTCTCTATTCAATTGTGTGGAGCGCATATCAGGTGGGTTTTCTCTGCCGGCTTAAGAGATACACGTGAAACTAAAGCCGATCCTGGGTGCCTAGGGTGCCTGTCATCCAATCCGCACTGAATTTCATTTCTAGCACATAGCCAAAAAATCGCCCCATTGACTTACATTGGAGTGCAGAAAAGGTCATTTTTTCTCGGTCCCTTTAAGAGGTAGGAGTTAAACAAGCTTAGGTCTGCGGTGCCCAGGGGGGACCCCATCCAGCCCGCACTGAGTTTCATTCCTACCACCTTAGGAAAAAAAGTCATTATTTTGAGGCTTAGAAGTCATTTCTGCAATTCCCATAGAAAATCAACGGCGTCTCTATTCAATTGTGTGGAGCGCATATCAGGTGGGTTTTCTCTGCCGGCTTAAGAGATACACGTGAAACTAAAGCCGATCCTGGGTGCCTAGGGTGCCTGTCATCCAATCCGCACTGAATTTCATTTCTAGCACATAGCCAAAAAATCGCCCCATTGACTTACATTGGAGTGCAGAAAAGGTCATTTTTTCTCGGTCCCTTTAAGAGGTAGGAGTTAAACAAGCTTAGGTCTGCGGTGCCCAGGGGGGACCCCATCCAGCCCGCACTGAGTTTCATTCCTACCACCTTAGGAAAAAAAGTCATTATTTTGAGGCTTAGAAGTCATTTCTGCAATTCCCATAGAAAATCAACGGCGTCTCTATTCAATTGTGTGGAGCGCATATCAGGTGGGTTTTCTCTGCCGGCTTAAGAGATACACGTGAAACTAAAGCCGATCCTGGGTGCCTAGGGTGCCTGTCATCCAATCCGCACTGAATTTCATTTCTAGCACATAGCCAAAAAATCGCCCCATTGACTTACATTGGAGTGCAGAAAAGGTCATTTTTTCTCGGTCCCTTTAAGAGGTAGGAGTTAAACAAGCTTAGGTCTGCGGTGCCCAGGGGGGACCCCATCCAGCCCGCACTGAGTTTCATTCCTACCACCTTAGGAAAAAAAGTCATTATTTTGAGGCTTAGAAGTCATTTCTGCAATTCCCATAGAAAATCAACGGCGTCTCTATTCAATTGTGTGGAGCGCATATCAGGTGGGTTTTCTCTGCCGGCTTAAGAGATACACGTGAAACTAAAGCCGATCCTGGGTGCCTAGGGTGCCTGTCATCCAATCCGCACTGAATTTCATTTCTAGCACATAGCCAAAAAATCGCCCCATTGACTTACATTGGAGTGCAGAAAAGGTCATTTTTTCTCGGTCCCTTTAAGAGGTAGGAGTTAAACAAGCTTAGGTCTGCGGTGCCCAGGGGGGACCCCATCCAGCCCGCACTGAGTTTCATTCCTACCACCTTAGGAAAAAAAGTCATTATTTTGAGGCTTAGAAGTCATTTCTGCAATTCCCATAGAAAATCAACGGCGTCTCTATTCAATTGTGTGGAGCGCATATCAGGTGGGTTTTCTCTGCCGGCTTAAGAGATACACGTGAAACTAAAGCCGATCCTGGGTGCCTAGGGTGCCTGTCATCCAATCCGCACTGAATTTCATTTCTAGCACATAGCCAAAAAATCGCCCCATTGACTTACATTGGAGTGCAGAAAAGGTCATTTTTTCTCGGTCCCTTTAAGAGGTAGGAGTTAAACAAGCTTAGGTCTGCGGTGCCCAGGGGGGACCCCATCCAGCCCGCACTGAGTTTCATTCCTACCACCTTAGGAAAAAAAGTCATTATTTTGAGGCTTAGAAGTCATTTCTGCAATTCCCATAGAAAATCAACGGCGTCTCTATTCAATTGTGTGGAGCGCATATCAGGTGGGTTTTCTCTGCCGGCTTAAGAGATACACGTGAAACTAAAGCCGATCCTGGGTGCCTAGGGTGCCTGTCATCCAATCCGCACTGAATTTCATTTCTAGCACATAGCCAAAAAATCGCCCCATTGACTTACATTGGAGTGCAGAAAAGGTCATTTTTTCTCGGTCCCTTTAAGAGGTAGGAGTTAAACAAGCTTAGGTCTGCGGTGCCCAGGGGGGACCCCATCCAGCCCGCACTGAGTTTCATTCCTACCACCTTAGGAAAAAAAGTCATTATTTTGAGGCTTAGAAGTCATTTCTGCAATTCCCATAGAAAATCAACGGCGTCTCTATTCAATTGTGTGGAGCGCATATCAGGTGGGTTTTCTCTGCCGGCTTAAGAGATACACGTGAAACTAAAGCCGATCCTGGGTGCCTAGGGTGCCTGTCATCCAATCCGCACTGAATTTCATTTCTAGCACATAGCCAAAAAATCGCCCCATTGACTTACATTGGAGTGCAGAAAAGGTCATTTTTTCTCGGTCCCTTTAAGAGGTAGGAGTTAAACAAGCTTAGGTCTGCGGTGCCCAGGGGGGACCCCATCCAGCCCGCACTGAGTTTCATTCCTACCACCTTAGGAAAAAAAGTCATTATTTTGAGGCTTAGAAGTCATTTCTGCAATTCCCATAGAAAATCAACGGCGTCTCTATTCAATTGTGTGGAGCGCATATCAGGTGGGTTTTCTCTGCCGGCTTAAGAGATACACGTGAAACTAAAGCCGATCCTGGGTGCCTAGGGTGCCTGTCATCCAATCCGCACTGAATTTCATTTCTAGCACATAGCCAAAAAATCGCCCCATTGACTTACATTGGAGTGCAGAAAAGGTCATTTTTTCTCGGTCCCTTTAAGAGGTAGGAGTTAAACAAGCTTAGGTCTGCGGTGCCCAGGGGGGACCCCATCCAGCCCGCACTGAGTTTCATTCCTACCACCTTAGGAAAAAAAGTCATTATTTTGAGGCTTAGAAGTCATTTCTGCAATTCCCATAGAAAATCAACGGCGTCTCTATTCAATTGTGTGGAGCGCATATCAGGTGGGTTTTCTCTGCCGGCTTAAGAGATACACGTGAAACTAAAGCCGATCCTGGGTGCCTAGGGTGCCTGTCATCCAATCCGCACTGAATTTCATTTCTAGCACATAGCCAAAAAATCGCCCCATTGACTTACATTGGAGTGCAGAAAAGGTCATTTTTTCTCGGTCCCTTTAAGAGGTAGGAGTTAAACAAGCTTAGGTCTGCGGTGCCCAGGGGGGACCCCATCCAGCCCGCACTGAGTTTCATTCCTACCACCTTAGGAAAAAAAGTCATTATTTTGAGGCTTAGAAGTCATTTCTGCAATTCCCATAGAAAATCAACGGCGTCTCTATTCAATTGTGTGGAGCGCATATCAGGTGGGTTTTCTCTGCCGGCTTAAGAGATACACGTGAAACTAAAGCCGATCCTGGGTGCCTAGGGTGCCTGTCATCCAATCCGCACTGAATTTCATTTCTAGCACATAGCCAAAAAATCGCCCCATTGACTTACATTGGAGTGCAGAAAAGGTCATTTTTTCTCGGTCCCTTTAAGAGGTAGGAGTTAAACAAGCTTAGGTCTGCGGTGCCCAGGGGGGACCCCATCCAGCCCGCACTGAGTTTCATTCCTACCACCTTAGGAAAAAAAGTCATTATTTTGAGGCTTAGAAGTCATTTCTGCAATTCCCATAGAAAATCAACGGCGTCTCTATTCAATTGTGTGGAGCGCATATCAGGTGGGTTTTCTCTGCCGGCTTAAGAGATACACGTGAAACTAAAGCCGATCCTGGGTGCCTAGGGTGCCTGTCATCCAATCCGCACTGAATTTCATTTCTAGCACATAGCCAAAAAATCGCCCCATTGACTTACATTGGAGTGCAGAAAAGGTCATTTTTTCTCGGTCCCTTTAAGAGGTAGGAGTTAAACAAGCTTAGGTCTGCGGTGCCCAGGGGGGACCCCATCCAGCCCGCACTGAGTTTCATTCCTACCACCTTAGGAAAAAAAGTCATTATTTTGAGGCTTAGAAGTCATTTCTGCAATTCCCATAGAAAATCAACGGCGTCTCTATTCAATTGTGTGGAGCGCATATCAGGTGGGTTTTCTCTGCCGGCTTAAGAGATACACGTGAAACTAAAGCCGATCCTGGGTGCCTAGGGTGCCTGTCATCCAATCCGCACTGAATTTCATTTCTAGCACATAGCCAAAAAATCGCCCCATTGACTTACATTGGAGTGCAGAAAAGGTCATTTTTTCTCGGTCCCTTTAAGAGGTAGGAGTTAAACAAGCTTAGGTCTGCGGTGCCCAGGGGGGACCCCATCCAGCCCGCACTGAGTTTCATTCCTACCACCTTAGGAAAAAAAGTCATTATTTTGAGGCTTAGAAGTCATTTCTGCAATTCCCATAGAAAATCAACGGCGTCTCTATTCAATTGTGTGGAGCGCATATCAGGTGGGTTTTCTCTGCCGGCTTAAGAGATACACGTGAAACTAAAGCCGATCCTGGGTGCCTAGGGTGCCTGTCATCCAATCCGCACTGAATTTCATTTCTAGCACATAGCCAAAAAATCGCCCCATTGACTTACATTGGAGTGCAGAAAAGGTCATTTTTTCTCGGTCCCTTTAAGAGGTAGGAGTTAAACAAGCTTAGGTCTGCGGTGCCCAGGGGGGACCCCATCCAGCCCGCACTGAGTTTCATTCCTACCACCTTAGGAAAAAAAGTCATTATTTTGAGGCTTAGAAGTCATTTCTGCAATTCCCATAGAAAATCAACGGCGTCTCTATTCAATTGTGTGGAGCGCATATCAGGTGGGTTTTCTCTGCCGGCTTAAGAGATACACGTGAAACTAAAGCCGATCCTGGGTGCCTAGGGTGCCTGTCATCCAATCCGCACTGAATTTCATTTCTAGCACATAGCCAAAAAATCGCCCCATTGACTTACATTGGAGTGCAGAAAAGGTCATTTTTTCTCGGTCCCTTTAAGAGGTAGGAGTTAAACAAGCTTAGGTCTGCGGTGCCCAGGGGGGACCCCATCCAGCCCGCACTGAGTTTCATTCCTACCACCTTAGGAAAAAAAGTCATTATTTTGAGGCTTAGAAGTCATTTCTGCAATTCCCATAGAAAATCAACGGCGTCTCTATTCAATTGTGTGGAGCGCATATCAGGTGGGTTTTCTCTGCCGGCTTAAGAGATACACGTGAAACTAAAGCCGATCCTGGGTGCCTAGGGTGCCTGTCATCCAATCCGCACTGAATTTCATTTCTAGCACATAGCCAAAAAATCGCCCCATTGACTTACATTGGAGTGCAGAAAAGGTCATTTTTTCTCGGTCCCTTTAAGAGGTAGGAGTTAAACAAGCTTAGGTCTGCGGTGCCCAGGGGGGACCCCATCCAGCCCGCACTGAGTTTCATTCCTACCACCTTAGGAAAAAAAGTCATTATTTTGAGGCTTAGAAGTCATTTCTGCAATTCCCATAGAAAATCAACGGCGTCTCTATTCAATTGTGTGGAGCGCATATCAGGTGGGTTTTCTCTGCCGGCTTAAGAGATACACGTGAAACTAAAGCCGATCCTGGGTGCCTAGGGTGCCTGTCATCCAATCCGCACTGAATTTCATTTCTAGCACATAGCCAAAAAATCGCCCCATTGACTTACATTGGAGTGCAGAAAAGGTCATTTTTTCTCGGTCCCTTTAAGAGGTAGGAGTTAAACAAGCTTAGGTCTGCGGTGCCCAGGGGGGACCCCATCCAGCCCGCACTGAGTTTCATTCCTACCACCTTAGGAAAAAAAGTCATTATTTTGAGGCTTAGAAGTCATTTCTGCAATTCCCATAGAAAATCAACGGCGTCTCTATTCAATTGTGTGGAGCGCATATCAGGTGGGTTTTCTCTGCCGGCTTAAGAGATACACGTGAAACTAAAGCCGATCCTGGGTGCCTAGGGTGCCTGTCATCCAATCCGCACTGAATTTCATTTCTAGCACATAGCCAAAAAATCGCCCCATTGACTTACATTGGAGTGCAGAAAAGGTCATTTTTTCTCGGTCCCTTTAAGAGGTAGGAGTTAAACAAGCTTAGGTCTGCGGTGCCCAGGGGGGACCCCATCCAGCCCGCACTGAGTTTCATTCCTACCACCTTAGGAAAAAAAGTCATTATTTTGAGGCTTAGAAGTCATTTCTGCAATTCCCATAGAAAATCAACGGCGTCTCTATTCAATTGTGTGGAGCGCATATCAGGTGGGTTTTCTCTGCCGGCTTAAGAGATACACGTGAAACTAAAGCCGATCCTGGGTGCCTAGGGTGCCTGTCATCCAATCCGCACTGAATTTCATTTCTAGCACATAGCCAAAAAATCGCCCCATTGACTTACATTGGAGTGCAGAAAAGGTCATTTTTTCTCGGTCCCTTTAAGAGGTAGGAGTTAAACAAGCTTAGGTCTGCGGTGCCCAGGGGGGACCCCATCCAGCCCGCACTGAGTTTCATTCCTACCACCTTAGGAAAAAAAGTCATTATTTTGAGGCTTAGAAGTCATTTCTGCAATTCCCATAGAAAATCAACGGCGTCTCTATTCAATTGTGTGGAGCGCATATCAGGTGGGTTTTCTCTGCCGGCTTAAGAGATACACGTGAAACTAAAGCCGATCCTGGGTGCCTAGGGTGCCTGTCATCCAATCCGCACTGAATTTCATTTCTAGCACATAGCCAAAAAATCGCCCCATTGACTTACATTGGAGTGCAGAAAAGGTCATTTTTTCTCGGTCCCTTTAAGAGGTAGGAGTTAAACAAGCTTAGGTCTGCGGTGCCCAGGGGGGACCCCATCCAGCCCGCACTGAGTTTCATTCCTACCACCTTAGGAAAAAAAGTCATTATTTTGAGGCTTAGAAGTCATTTCTGCAATTCCCATAGAAAATCAACGGCGTCTCTATTCAATTGTGTGGAGCGCATATCAGGTGGGTTTTCTCTGCCGGCTTAAGAGATACACGTGAAACTAAAGCCGATCCTGGGTGCCTAGGGTGCCTGTCATCCAATCCGCACTGAATTTCATTTCTAGCACATAGCCAAAAAATCGCCCCATTGACTTACATTGGAGTGCAGAAAAGGTCATTTTTTCTCGGTCCCTTTAAGAGGTAGGAGTTAAACAAGCTTAGGTCTGCGGTGCCCAGGGGGGACCCCATCCAGCCCGCACTGAGTTTCATTCCTACCACCTTAGGAAAAAAAGTCATTATTTTGAGGCTTAGAAGTCATTTCTGCAATTCCCATAGAAAATCAACGGCGTCTCTATTCAATTGTGTGGAGCGCATATCAGGTGGGTTTTCTCTGCCGGCTTAAGAGATACACGTGAAACTAAAGCCGATCCTGGGTGCCTAGGGTGCCTGTCATCCAATCCGCACTGAATTTCATTTCTAGCACATAGCCAAAAAATCGCCCCATTGACTTACATTGGAGTGCAGAAAAGGTCATTTTTTCTCGGTCCCTTTAAGAGGTAGGAGTTAAACAAGCTTAGGTCTGCGGTGCCCAGGGGGGACCCCATCCAGCCCGCACTGAGTTTCATTCCTACCACCTTAGGAAAAAAAGTCATTATTTTGAGGCTTAGAAGTCATTTCTGCAATTCCCATAGAAAATCAACGGCGTCTCTATTCAATTGTGTGGAGCGCATATCAGGTGGGTTTTCTCTGCCGGCTTAAGAGATACACGTGAAACTAAAGCCGATCCTGGGTGCCTAGGGTGCCTGTCATCCAATCCGCACTGAATTTCATTTCTAGCACATAGCCAAAAAATCGCCCCATTGACTTACATTGGAGTGCAGAAAAGGTCATTTTTTCTCGGTCCCTTTAAGAGGTAGGAGTTAAACAAGCTTAGGTCTGCGGTGCCCAGGGGGGACCCCATCCAGCCCGCACTGAGTTTCATTCCTACCACCTTAGGAAAAAAAGTCATTATTTTGAGGCTTAGAAGTCATTTCTGCAATTCCCATAGAAAATCAACGGCGTCTCTATTCAATTGTGTGGAGCGCATATCAGGTGGGTTTTCTCTGCCGGCTTAAGAGATACACGTGAAACTAAAGCCGATCCTGGGTGCCTAGGGTGCCTGTCATCCAATCCGCACTGAATTTCATTTCTAGCACATAGCCAAAAAATCGCCCCATTGACTTACATTGGAGTGCAGAAAAGGTCATTTTTTCTCGGTCCCTTTAAGAGGTAGGAGTTAAACAAGCTTAGGTCTGCGGTGCCCAGGGGGGACCCCATCCAGCCCGCACTGAGTTTCATTCCTACCACCTTAGGAAAAAAAGTCATTATTTTGAGGCTTAGAAGTCATTTCTGCAATTCCCATAGAAAATCAACGGCGTCTCTATTCAATTGTGTGGAGCGCATATCAGGTGGGTTTTCTCTGCCGGCTTAAGAGATACACGTGAAACTAAAGCCGATCCTGGGTGCCTAGGGTGCCTGTCATCCAATCCGCACTGAATTTCATTTCTAGCACATAGCCAAAAAATCGCCCCATTGACTTACATTGGAGTGCAGAAAAGGTCATTTTTTCTCGGTCCCTTTAAGAGGTAGGAGTTAAACAAGCTTAGGTCTGCGGTGCCCAGGGGGGACCCCATCCAGCCCGCACTGAGTTTCATTCCTACCACCTTAGGAAAAAAAGTCATTATTTTGAGGCTTAGAAGTCATTTCTGCAATTCCCATAGAAAATCAACGGCGTCTCTATTCAATTGTGTGGAGCGCATATCAGGTGGGTTTTCTCTGCCGGCTTAAGAGATACACGTGAAACTAAAGCCGATCCTGGGTGCCTAGGGTGCCTGTCATCCAATCCGCACTGAATTTCATTTCTAGCACATAGCCAAAAAATCGCCCCATTGACTTACATTGGAGTGCAGAAAAGGTCATTTTTTCTCGGTCCCTTTAAGAGGTAGGAGTTAAACAAGCTTAGGTCTGCGGTGCCCAGGGGGGACCCCATCCAGCCCGCACTGAGTTTCATTCCTACCACCTTAGGAAAAAAAGTCATTATTTTGAGGCTTAGAAGTCATTTCTGCAATTCCCATAGAAAATCAACGGCGTCTCTATTCAATTGTGTGGAGCGCATATCAGGTGGGTTTTCTCTGCCGGCTTAAGAGATACACGTGAAACTAAAGCCGATCCTGGGTGCCTAGGGTGCCTGTCATCCAATCCGCACTGAATTTCATTTCTAGCACATAGCCAAAAAATCGCCCCATTGACTTACATTGGAGTGCAGAAAAGGTCATTTTTTCTCGGTCCCTTTAAGAGGTAGGAGTTAAACAAGCTTAGGTCTGCGGTGCCCAGGGGGGACCCCATCCAGCCCGCACTGAGTTTCATTCCTACCACCTTAGGAAAAAAAGTCATTATTTTGAGGCTTAGAAGTCATTTCTGCAATTCCCATAGAAAATCAACGGCGTCTCTATTCAATTGTGTGGAGCGCATATCAGGTGGGTTTTCTCTGCCGGCTTAAGAGATACACGTGAAACTAAAGCCGATCCTGGGTGCCTAGGGTGCCTGTCATCCAATCCGCACTGAATTTCATTTCTAGCACATAGCCAAAAAATCGCCCCATTGACTTACATTGGAGTGCAGAAAAGGTCATTTTTTCTCGGTCCCTTTAAGAGGTAGGAGTTAAACAAGCTTAGGTCTGCGGTGCCCAGGGGGGACCCCATCCAGCCCGCACTGAGTTTCATTCCTACCACCTTAGGAAAAAAAGTCATTATTTTGAGGCTTAGAAGTCATTTCTGCAATTCCCATAGAAAATCAACGGCGTCTCTATTCAATTGTGTGGAGCGCATATCAGGTGGGTTTTCTCTGCCGGCTTAAGAGATACACGTGAAACTAAAGCCGATCCTGGGTGCCTAGGGTGCCTGTCATCCAATCCGCACTGAATTTCATTTCTAGCACATAGCCAAAAAATCGCCCCATTGACTTACATTGGAGTGCAGAAAAGGTCATTTTTTCTCGGTCCCTTTAAGAGGTAGGAGTTAAACAAGCTTAGGTCTGCGGTGCCCAGGGGGGACCCCATCCAGCCCGCACTGAGTTTCATTCCTACCACCTTAGGAAAAAAAGTCATTATTTTGAGGCTTAGAAGTCATTTCTGCAATTCCCATAGAAAATCAACGGCGTCTCTATTCAATTGTGTGGAGCGCATATCAGGTGGGTTTTCTCTGCCGGCTTAAGAGATACACGTGAAACTAAAGCCGATCCTGGGTGCCTAGGGTGCCTGTCATCCAATCCGCACTGAATTTCATTTCTAGCACATAGCCAAAAAATCGCCCCATTGACTTACATTGGAGTGCAGAAAAGGTCATTTTTTCTCGGTCCCTTTAAGAGGTAGGAGTTAAACAAGCTTAGGTCTGCGGTGCCCAGGGGGGACCCCATCCAGCCCGCACTGAGTTTCATTCCTACCACCTTAGGAAAAAAAGTCATTATTTTGAGGCTTAGAAGTCATTTCTGCAATTCCCATAGAAAATCAACGGCGTCTCTATTCAATTGTGTGGAGCGCATATCAGGTGGGTTTTCTCTGCCGGCTTAAGAGATACACGTGAAACTAAAGCCGATCCTGGGTGCCTAGGGTGCCTGTCATCCAATCCGCACTGAATTTCATTTCTAGCACATAGCCAAAAAATCGCCCCATTGACTTACATTGGAGTGCAGAAAAGGTCATTTTTTCTCGGTCCCTTTAAGAGGTAGGAGTTAAACAAGCTTAGGTCTGCGGTGCCCAGGGGGGACCCCATCCAGCCCGCACTGAGTTTCATTCCTACCACCTTAGGAAAAAAAGTCATTATTTTGAGGCTTAGAAGTCATTTCTGCAATTCCCATAGAAAATCAACGGCGTCTCTATTCAATTGTGTGGAGCGCATATCAGGTGGGTTTTCTCTGCCGGCTTAAGAGATACACGTGAAACTAAAGCCGATCCTGGGTGCCTAGGGTGCCTGTCATCCAATCCGCACTGAATTTCATTTCTAGCACATAGCCAAAAAATCGCCCCATTGACTTACATTGGAGTGCAGAAAAGGTCATTTTTTCTCGGTCCCTTTAAGAGGTAGGAGTTAAACAAGCTTAGGTCTGCGGTGCCCAGGGGGGACCCCATCCAGCCCGCACTGAGTTTCATTCCTACCACCTTAGGAAAAAAAGTCATTATTTTGAGGCTTAGAAGTCATTTCTGCAATTCCCATAGAAAATCAACGGCGTCTCTATTCAATTGTGTGGAGCGCATATCAGGTGGGTTTTCTCTGCCGGCTTAAGAGATACACGTGAAACTAAAGCCGATCCTGGGTGCCTAGGGTGCCTGTCATCCAATCCGCACTGAATTTCATTTCTAGCACATAGCCAAAAAATCGCCCCATTGACTTACATTGGAGTGCAGAAAAGGTCATTTTTTCTCGGTCCCTTTAAGAGGTAGGAGTTAAACAAGCTTAGGTCTGCGGTGCCCAGGGGGGACCCCATCCAGCCCGCACTGAGTTTCATTCCTACCACCTTAGGAAAAAAAGTCATTATTTTGAGGCTTAGAAGTCATTTCTGCAATTCCCATAGAAAATCAACGGCGTCTCTATTCAATTGTGTGGAGCGCATATCAGGTGGGTTTTCTCTGCCGGCTTAAGAGATACACGTGAAACTAAAGCCGATCCTGGGTGCCTAGGGTGCCTGTCATCCAATCCGCACTGAATTTCATTTCTAGCACATAGCCAAAAAATCGCCCCATTGACTTACATTGGAGTGCAGAAAAGGTCATTTTTTCTCGGTCCCTTTAAGAGGTAGGAGTTAAACAAGCTTAGGTCTGCGGTGCCCAGGGGGGACCCCATCCAGCCCGCACTGAGTTTCATTCCTACCACCTTAGGAAAAAAAGTCATTATTTTGAGGCTTAGAAGTCATTTCTGCAATTCCCATAGAAAATCAACGGCGTCTCTATTCAATTGTGTGGAGCGCATATCAGGTGGGTTTTCTCTGCCGGCTTAAGAGATACACGTGAAACTAAAGCCGATCCTGGGTGCCTAGGGTGCCTGTCATCCAATCCGCACTGAATTTCATTTCTAGCACATAGCCAAAAAATCGCCCCATTGACTTACATTGGAGTGCAGAAAAGGTCATTTTTTCTCGGTCCCTTTAAGAGGTAGGAGTTAAACAAGCTTAGGTCTGCGGTGCCCAGGGGGGACCCCATCCAGCCCGCACTGAGTTTCATTCCTACCACCTTAGGAAAAAAAGTCATTATTTTGAGGCTTAGAAGTCATTTCTGCAATTCCCATAGAAAATCAACGGCGTCTCTATTCAATTGTGTGGAGCGCATATCAGGTGGGTTTTCTCTGCCGGCTTAAGAGATACACGTGAAACTAAAGCCGATCCTGGGTGCCTAGGGTGCCTGTCATCCAATCCGCACTGAATTTCATTTCTAGCACATAGCCAAAAAATCGCCCCATTGACTTACATTGGAGTGCAGAAAAGGTCATTTTTTCTCGGTCCCTTTAAGAGGTAGGAGTTAAACAAGCTTAGGTCTGCGGTGCCCAGGGGGGACCCCATCCAGCCCGCACTGAGTTTCATTCCTACCACCTTAGGAAAAAAAGTCATTATTTTGAGGCTTAGAAGTCATTTCTGCAATTCCCATAGAAAATCAACGGCGTCTCTATTCAATTGTGTGGAGCGCATATCAGGTGGGTTTTCTCTGCCGGCTTAAGAGATACACGTGAAACTAAAGCCGATCCTGGGTGCCTAGGGTGCCTGTCATCCAATCCGCACTGAATTTCATTTCTAGCACATAGCCAAAAAATCGCCCCATTGACTTACATTGGAGTGCAGAAAAGGTCATTTTTTCTCGGTCCCTTTAAGAGGTAGGAGTTAAACAAGCTTAGGTCTGCGGTGCCCAGGGGGGACCCCATCCAGCCCGCACTGAGTTTCATTCCTACCACCTTAGGAAAAAAAGTCATTATTTTGAGGCTTAGAAGTCATTTCTGCAATTCCCATAGAAAATCAACGGCGTCTCTATTCAATTGTGTGGAGCGCATATCAGGTGGGTTTTCTCTGCCGGCTTAAGAGATACACGTGAAACTAAAGCCGATCCTGGGTGCCTAGGGTGCCTGTCATCCAATCCGCACTGAATTTCATTTCTAGCACATAGCCAAAAAATCGCCCCATTGACTTACATTGGAGTGCAGAAAAGGTCATTTTTTCTCGGTCCCTTTAAGAGGTAGGAGTTAAACAAGCTTAGGTCTGCGGTGCCCAGGGGGGACCCCATCCAGCCCGCACTGAGTTTCATTCCTACCACCTTAGGAAAAAAAGTCATTATTTTGAGGCTTAGAAGTCATTTCTGCAATTCCCATAGAAAATCAACGGCGTCTCTATTCAATTGTGTGGAGCGCATATCAGGTGGGTTTTCTCTGCCGGCTTAAGAGATACACGTGAAACTAAAGCCGATCCTGGGTGCCTAGGGTGCCTGTCATCCAATCCGCACTGAATTTCATTTCTAGCACATAGCCAAAAAATCGCCCCATTGACTTACATTGGAGTGCAGAAAAGGTCATTTTTTCTCGGTCCCTTTAAGAGGTAGGAGTTAAACAAGCTTAGGTCTGCGGTGCCCAGGGGGGACCCCATCCAGCCCGCACTGAGTTTCATTCCTACCACCTTAGGAAAAAAAGTCATTATTTTGAGGCTTAGAAGTCATTTCTGCAATTCCCATAGAAAATCAACGGCGTCTCTATTCAATTGTGTGGAGCGCATATCAGGTGGGTTTTCTCTGCCGGCTTAAGAGATACACGTGAAACTAAAGCCGATCCTGGGTGCCTAGGGTGCCTGTCATCCAATCCGCACTGAATTTCATTTCTAGCACATAGCCAAAAAATCGCCCCATTGACTTACATTGGAGTGCAGAAAAGGTCATTTTTTCTCGGTCCCTTTAAGAGGTAGGAGTTAAACAAGCTTAGGTCTGCGGTGCCCAGGGGGGACCCCATCCAGCCCGCACTGAGTTTCATTCCTACCACCTTAGGAAAAAAAGTCATTATTTTGAGGCTTAGAAGTCATTTCTGCAATTCCCATAGAAAATCAACGGCGTCTCTATTCAATTGTGTGGAGCGCATATCAGGTGGGTTTTCTCTGCCGGCTTAAGAGATACACGTGAAACTAAAGCCGATCCTGGGTGCCTAGGGTGCCTGTCATCCAATCCGCACTGAATTTCATTTCTAGCACATAGCCAAAAAATCGCCCCATTGACTTACATTGGAGTGCAGAAAAGGTCATTTTTTCTCGGTCCCTTTAAGAGGTAGGAGTTAAACAAGCTTAGGTCTGCGGTGCCCAGGGGGGACCCCATCCAGCCCGCACTGAGTTTCATTCCTACCACCTTAGGAAAAAAAGTCATTATTTTGAGGCTTAGAAGTCATTTCTGCAATTCCCATAGAAAATCAACGGCGTCTCTATTCAATTGTGTGGAGCGCATATCAGGTGGGTTTTCTCTGCCGGCTTAAGAGATACACGTGAAACTAAAGCCGATCCTGGGTGCCTAGGGTGCCTGTCATCCAATCCGCACTGAATTTCATTTCTAGCACATAGCCAAAAAATCGCCCCATTGACTTACATTGGAGTGCAGAAAAGGTCATTTTTTCTCGGTCCCTTTAAGAGGTAGGAGTTAAACAAGCTTAGGTCTGCGGTGCCCAGGGGGGACCCCATCCAGCCCGCACTGAGTTTCATTCCTACCACCTTAGGAAAAAAAGTCATTATTTTGAGGCTTAGAAGTCATTTCTGCAATTCCCATAGAAAATCAACGGCGTCTCTATTCAATTGTGTGGAGCGCATATCAGGTGGGTTTTCTCTGCCGGCTTAAGAGATACACGTGAAACTAAAGCCGATCCTGGGTGCCTAGGGTGCCTGTCATCCAATCCGCACTGAATTTCATTTCTAGCACATAGCCAAAAAATCGCCCCATTGACTTACATTGGAGTGCAGAAAAGGTCATTTTTTCTCGGTCCCTTTAAGAGGTAGGAGTTAAACAAGCTTAGGTCTGCGGTGCCCAGGGGGGACCCCATCCAGCCCGCACTGAGTTTCATTCCTACCACCTTAGGAAAAAAAGTCATTATTTTGAGGCTTAGAAGTCATTTCTGCAATTCCCATAGAAAATCAACGGCGTCTCTATTCAATTGTGTGGAGCGCATATCAGGTGGGTTTTCTCTGCCGGCTTAAGAGATACACGTGAAACTAAAGCCGATCCTGGGTGCCTAGGGTGCCTGTCATCCAATCCGCACTGAATTTCATTTCTAGCACATAGCCAAAAAATCGCCCCATTGACTTACATTGGAGTGCAGAAAAGGTCATTTTTTCTCGGTCCCTTTAAGAGGTAGGAGTTAAACAAGCTTAGGTCTGCGGTGCCCAGGGGGGACCCCATCCAGCCCGCACTGAGTTTCATTCCTACCACCTTAGGAAAAAAAGTCATTATTTTGAGGCTTAGAAGTCATTTCTGCAATTCCCATAGAAAATCAACGGCGTCTCTATTCAATTGTGTGGAGCGCATATCAGGTGGGTTTTCTCTGCCGGCTTAAGAGATACACGTGAAACTAAAGCCGATCCTGGGTGCCTAGGGTGCCTGTCATCCAATCCGCACTGAATTTCATTTCTAGCACATAGCCAAAAAATCGCCCCATTGACTTACATTGGAGTGCAGAAAAGGTCATTTTTTCTCGGTCCCTTTAAGAGGTAGGAGTTAAACAAGCTTAGGTCTGCGGTGCCCAGGGGGGACCCCATCCAGCCCGCACTGAGTTTCATTCCTACCACCTTAGGAAAAAAAGTCATTATTTTGAGGCTTAGAAGTCATTTCTGCAATTCCCATAGAAAATCAACGGCGTCTCTATTCAATTGTGTGGAGCGCATATCAGGTGGGTTTTCTCTGCCGGCTTAAGAGATACACGTGAAACTAAAGCCGATCCTGGGTGCCTAGGGTGCCTGTCATCCAATCCGCACTGAATTTCATTTCTAGCACATAGCCAAAAAATCGCCCCATTGACTTACATTGGAGTGCAGAAAAGGTCATTTTTTCTCGGTCCCTTTAAGAGGTAGGAGTTAAACAAGCTTAGGTCTGCGGTGCCCAGGGGGGACCCCATCCAGCCCGCACTGAGTTTCATTCCTACCACCTTAGGAAAAAAAGTCATTATTTTGAGGCTTAGAAGTCATTTCTGCAATTCCCATAGAAAATCAACGGCGTCTCTATTCAATTGTGTGGAGCGCATATCAGGTGGGTTTTCTCTGCCGGCTTAAGAGATACACGTGAAACTAAAGCCGATCCTGGGTGCCTAGGGTGCCTGTCATCCAATCCGCACTGAATTTCATTTCTAGCACATAGCCAAAAAATCGCCCCATTGACTTACATTGGAGTGCAGAAAAGGTCATTTTTTCTCGGTCCCTTTAAGAGGTAGGAGTTAAACAAGCTTAGGTCTGCGGTGCCCAGGGGGGACCCCATCCAGCCCGCACTGAGTTTCATTCCTACCACCTTAGGAAAAAAAGTCATTATTTTGAGGCTTAGAAGTCATTTCTGCAATTCCCATAGAAAATCAACGGCGTCTCTATTCAATTGTGTGGAGCGCATATCAGGTGGGTTTTCTCTGCCGGCTTAAGAGATACACGTGAAACTAAAGCCGATCCTGGGTGCCTAGGGTGCCTGTCATCCAATCCGCACTGAATTTCATTTCTAGCACATAGCCAAAAAATCGCCCCATTGACTTACATTGGAGTGCAGAAAAGGTCATTTTTTCTCGGTCCCTTTAAGAGGTAGGAGTTAAACAAGCTTAGGTCTGCGGTGCCCAGGGGGGACCCCATCCAGCCCGCACTGAGTTTCATTCCTACCACCTTAGGAAAAAAAGTCATTATTTTGAGGCTTAGAAGTCATTTCTGCAATTCCCATAGAAAATCAACGGCGTCTCTATTCAATTGTGTGGAGCGCATATCAGGTGGGTTTTCTCTGCCGGCTTAAGAGATACACGTGAAACTAAAGCCGATCCTGGGTGCCTAGGGTGCCTGTCATCCAATCCGCACTGAATTTCATTTCTAGCACATAGCCAAAAAATCGCCCCATTGACTTACATTGGAGTGCAGAAAAGGTCATTTTTTCTCGGTCCCTTTAAGAGGTAGGAGTTAAACAAGCTTAGGTCTGCGGTGCCCAGGGGGGACCCCATCCAGCCCGCACTGAGTTTCATTCCTACCACCTTAGGAAAAAAAGTCATTATTTTGAGGCTTAGAAGTCATTTCTGCAATTCCCATAGAAAATCAACGGCGTCTCTATTCAATTGTGTGGAGCGCATATCAGGTGGGTTTTCTCTGCCGGCTTAAGAGATACACGTGAAACTAAAGCCGATCCTGGGTGCCTAGGGTGCCTGTCATCCAATCCGCACTGAATTTCATTTCTAGCACATAGCCAAAAAATCGCCCCATTGACTTACATTGGAGTGCAGAAAAGGTCATTTTTTCTCGGTCCCTTTAAGAGGTAGGAGTTAAACAAGCTTAGGTCTGCGGTGCCCAGGGGGGACCCCATCCAGCCCGCACTGAGTTTCATTCCTACCACCTTAGGAAAAAAAGTCATTATTTTGAGGCTTAGAAGTCATTTCTGCAATTCCCATAGAAAATCAACGGCGTCTCTATTCAATTGTGTGGAGCGCATATCAGGTGGGTTTTCTCTGCCGGCTTAAGAGATACACGTGAAACTAAAGCCGATCCTGGGTGCCTAGGGTGCCTGTCATCCAATCCGCACTGAATTTCATTTCTAGCACATAGCCAAAAAATCGCCCCATTGACTTACATTGGAGTGCAGAAAAGGTCATTTTTTCTCGGTCCCTTTAAGAGGTAGGAGTTAAACAAGCTTAGGTCTGCGGTGCCCAGGGGGGACCCCATCCAGCCCGCACTGAGTTTCATTCCTACCACCTTAGGAAAAAAAGTCATTATTTTGAGGCTTAGAAGTCATTTCTGCAATTCCCATAGAAAATCAACGGCGTCTCTATTCAATTGTGTGGAGCGCATATCAGGTGGGTTTTCTCTGCCGGCTTAAGAGATACACGTGAAACTAAAGCCGATCCTGGGTGCCTAGGGTGCCTGTCATCCAATCCGCACTGAATTTCATTTCTAGCACATAGCCAAAAAATCGCCCCATTGACTTACATTGGAGTGCAGAAAAGGTCATTTTTTCTCGGTCCCTTTAAGAGGTAGGAGTTAAACAAGCTTAGGTCTGCGGTGCCCAGGGGGGACCCCATCCAGCCCGCACTGAGTTTCATTCCTACCACCTTAGGAAAAAAAGTCATTATTTTGAGGCTTAGAAGTCATTTCTGCAATTCCCATAGAAAATCAACGGCGTCTCTATTCAATTGTGTGGAGCGCATATCAGGTGGGTTTTCTCTGCCGGCTTAAGAGATACACGTGAAACTAAAGCCGATCCTGGGTGCCTAGGGTGCCTGTCATCCAATCCGCACTGAATTTCATTTCTAGCACATAGCCAAAAAATCGCCCCATTGACTTACATTGGAGTGCAGAAAAGGTCATTTTTTCTCGGTCCCTTTAAGAGGTAGGAGTTAAACAAGCTTAGGTCTGCGGTGCCCAGGGGGGACCCCATCCAGCCCGCACTGAGTTTCATTCCTACCACCTTAGGAAAAAAAGTCATTATTTTGAGGCTTAGAAGTCATTTCTGCAATTCCCATAGAAAATCAACGGCGTCTCTATTCAATTGTGTGGAGCGCATATCAGGTGGGTTTTCTCTGCCGGCTTAAGAGATACACGTGAAACTAAAGCCGATCCTGGGTGCCTAGGGTGCCTGTCATCCAATCCGCACTGAATTTCATTTCTAGCACATAGCCAAAAAATCGCCCCATTGACTTACATTGGAGTGCAGAAAAGGTCATTTTTTCTCGGTCCCTTTAAGAGGTAGGAGTTAAACAAGCTTAGGTCTGCGGTGCCCAGGGGGGACCCCATCCAGCCCGCACTGAGTTTCATTCCTACCACCTTAGGAAAAAAAGTCATTATTTTGAGGCTTAGAAGTCATTTCTGCAATTCCCATAGAAAATCAACGGCGTCTCTATTCAATTGTGTGGAGCGCATATCAGGTGGGTTTTCTCTGCCGGCTTAAGAGATACACGTGAAACTAAAGCCGATCCTGGGTGCCTAGGGTGCCTGTCATCCAATCCGCACTGAATTTCATTTCTAGCACATAGCCAAAAAATCGCCCCATTGACTTACATTGGAGTGCAGAAAAGGTCATTTTTTCTCGGTCCCTTTAAGAGGTAGGAGTTAAACAAGCTTAGGTCTGCGGTGCCCAGGGGGGACCCCATCCAGCCCGCACTGAGTTTCATTCCTACCACCTTAGGAAAAAAAGTCATTATTTTGAGGCTTAGAAGTCATTTCTGCAATTCCCATAGAAAATCAACGGCGTCTCTATTCAATTGTGTGGAGCGCATATCAGGTGGGTTTTCTCTGCCGGCTTAAGAGATACACGTGAAACTAAAGCCGATCCTGGGTGCCTAGGGTGCCTGTCATCCAATCCGCACTGAATTTCATTTCTAGCACATAGCCAAAAAATCGCCCCATTGACTTACATTGGAGTGCAGAAAAGGTCATTTTTTCTCGGTCCCTTTAAGAGGTAGGAGTTAAACAAGCTTAGGTCTGCGGTGCCCAGGGGGGACCCCATCCAGCCCGCACTGAGTTTCATTCCTACCACCTTAGGAAAAAAAGTCATTATTTTGAGGCTTAGAAGTCATTTCTGCAATTCCCATAGAAAATCAACGGCGTCTCTATTCAATTGTGTGGAGCGCATATCAGGTGGGTTTTCTCTGCCGGCTTAAGAGATACACGTGAAACTAAAGCCGATCCTGGGTGCCTAGGGTGCCTGTCATCCAATCCGCACTGAATTTCATTTCTAGCACATAGCCAAAAAATCGCCCCATTGACTTACATTGGAGTGCAGAAAAGGTCATTTTTTCTCGGTCCCTTTAAGAGGTAGGAGTTAAACAAGCTTAGGTCTGCGGTGCCCAGGGGGGACCCCATCCAGCCCGCACTGAGTTTCATTCCTACCACCTTAGGAAAAAAAGTCATTATTTTGAGGCTTAGAAGTCATTTCTGCAATTCCCATAGAAAATCAACGGCGTCTCTATTCAATTGTGTGGAGCGCATATCAGGTGGGTTTTCTCTGCCGGCTTAAGAGATACACGTGAAACTAAAGCCGATCCTGGGTGCCTAGGGTGCCTGTCATCCAATCCGCACTGAATTTCATTTCTAGCACATAGCCAAAAAATCGCCCCATTGACTTACATTGGAGTGCAGAAAAGGTCATTTTTTCTCGGTCCCTTTAAGAGGTAGGAGTTAAACAAGCTTAGGTCTGCGGTGCCCAGGGGGGACCCCATCCAGCCCGCACTGAGTTTCATTCCTACCACCTTAGGAAAAAAAGTCATTATTTTGAGGCTTAGAAGTCATTTCTGCAATTCCCATAGAAAATCAACGGCGTCTCTATTCAATTGTGTGGAGCGCATATCAGGTGGGTTTTCTCTGCCGGCTTAAGAGATACACGTGAAACTAAAGCCGATCCTGGGTGCCTAGGGTGCCTGTCATCCAATCCGCACTGAATTTCATTTCTAGCACATAGCCAAAAAATCGCCCCATTGACTTACATTGGAGTGCAGAAAAGGTCATTTTTTCTCGGTCCCTTTAAGAGGTAGGAGTTAAACAAGCTTAGGTCTGCGGTGCCCAGGGGGGACCCCATCCAGCCCGCACTGAGTTTCATTCCTACCACCTTAGGAAAAAAAGTCATTATTTTGAGGCTTAGAAGTCATTTCTGCAATTCCCATAGAAAATCAACGGCGTCTCTATTCAATTGTGTGGAGCGCATATCAGGTGGGTTTTCTCTGCCGGCTTAAGAGATACACGTGAAACTAAAGCCGATCCTGGGTGCCTAGGGTGCCTGTCATCCAATCCGCACTGAATTTCATTTCTAGCACATAGCCAAAAAATCGCCCCATTGACTTACATTGGAGTGCAGAAAAGGTCATTTTTTCTCGGTCCCTTTAAGAGGTAGGAGTTAAACAAGCTTAGGTCTGCGGTGCCCAGGGGGGACCCCATCCAGCCCGCACTGAGTTTCATTCCTACCACCTTAGGAAAAAAAGTCATTATTTTGAGGCTTAGAAGTCATTTCTGCAATTCCCATAGAAAATCAACGGCGTCTCTATTCAATTGTGTGGAGCGCATATCAGGTGGGTTTTCTCTGCCGGCTTAAGAGATACACGTGAAACTAAAGCCGATCCTGGGTGCCTAGGGTGCCTGTCATCCAATCCGCACTGAATTTCATTTCTAGCACATAGCCAAAAAATCGCCCCATTGACTTACATTGGAGTGCAGAAAAGGTCATTTTTTCTCGGTCCCTTTAAGAGGTAGGAGTTAAACAAGCTTAGGTCTGCGGTGCCCAGGGGGGACCCCATCCAGCCCGCACTGAGTTTCATTCCTACCACCTTAGGAAAAAAAGTCATTATTTTGAGGCTTAGAAGTCATTTCTGCAATTCCCATAGAAAATCAACGGCGTCTCTATTCAATTGTGTGGAGCGCATATCAGGTGGGTTTTCTCTGCCGGCTTAAGAGATACACGTGAAACTAAAGCCGATCCTGGGTGCCTAGGGTGCCTGTCATCCAATCCGCACTGAATTTCATTTCTAGCACATAGCCAAAAAATCGCCCCATTGACTTACATTGGAGTGCAGAAAAGGTCATTTTTTCTCGGTCCCTTTAAGAGGTAGGAGTTAAACAAGCTTAGGTCTGCGGTGCCCAGGGGGGACCCCATCCAGCCCGCACTGAGTTTCATTCCTACCACCTTAGGAAAAAAAGTCATTATTTTGAGGCTTAGAAGTCATTTCTGCAATTCCCATAGAAAATCAACGGCGTCTCTATTCAATTGTGTGGAGCGCATATCAGGTGGGTTTTCTCTGCCGGCTTAAGAGATACACGTGAAACTAAAGCCGATCCTGGGTGCCTAGGGTGCCTGTCATCCAATCCGCACTGAATTTCATTTCTAGCACATAGCCAAAAAATCGCCCCATTGACTTACATTGGAGTGCAGAAAAGGTCATTTTTTCTCGGTCCCTTTAAGAGGTAGGAGTTAAACAAGCTTAGGTCTGCGGTGCCCAGGGGGGACCCCATCCAGCCCGCACTGAGTTTCATTCCTACCACCTTAGGAAAAAAAGTCATTATTTTGAGGCTTAGAAGTCATTTCTGCAATTCCCATAGAAAATCAACGGCGTCTCTATTCAATTGTGTGGAGCGCATATCAGGTGGGTTTTCTCTGCCGGCTTAAGAGATACACGTGAAACTAAAGCCGATCCTGGGTGCCTAGGGTGCCTGTCATCCAATCCGCACTGAATTTCATTTCTAGCACATAGCCAAAAAATCGCCCCATTGACTTACATTGGAGTGCAGAAAAGGTCATTTTTTCTCGGTCCCTTTAAGAGGTAGGAGTTAAACAAGCTTAGGTCTGCGGTGCCCAGGGGGGACCCCATCCAGCCCGCACTGAGTTTCATTCCTACCACCTTAGGAAAAAAAGTCATTATTTTGAGGCTTAGAAGTCATTTCTGCAATTCCCATAGAAAATCAACGGCGTCTCTATTCAATTGTGTGGAGCGCATATCAGGTGGGTTTTCTCTGCCGGCTTAAGAGATACACGTGAAACTAAAGCCGATCCTGGGTGCCTAGGGTGCCTGTCATCCAATCCGCACTGAATTTCATTTCTAGCACATAGCCAAAAAATCGCCCCATTGACTTACATTGGAGTGCAGAAAAGGTCATTTTTTCTCGGTCCCTTTAAGAGGTAGGAGTTAAACAAGCTTAGGTCTGCGGTGCCCAGGGGGGACCCCATCCAGCCCGCACTGAGTTTCATTCCTACCACCTTAGGAAAAAAAGTCATTATTTTGAGGCTTAGAAGTCATTTCTGCAATTCCCATAGAAAATCAACGGCGTCTCTATTCAATTGTGTGGAGCGCATATCAGGTGGGTTTTCTCTGCCGGCTTAAGAGATACACGTGAAACTAAAGCCGATCCTGGGTGCCTAGGGTGCCTGTCATCCAATCCGCACTGAATTTCATTTCTAGCACATAGCCAAAAAATCGCCCCATTGACTTACATTGGAGTGCAGAAAAGGTCATTTTTTCTCGGTCCCTTTAAGAGGTAGGAGTTAAACAAGCTTAGGTCTGCGGTGCCCAGGGGGGACCCCATCCAGCCCGCACTGAGTTTCATTCCTACCACCTTAGGAAAAAAAGTCATTATTTTGAGGCTTAGAAGTCATTTCTGCAATTCCCATAGAAAATCAACGGCGTCTCTATTCAATTGTGTGGAGCGCATATCAGGTGGGTTTTCTCTGCCGGCTTAAGAGATACACGTGAAACTAAAGCCGATCCTGGGTGCCTAGGGTGCCTGTCATCCAATCCGCACTGAATTTCATTTCTAGCACATAGCCAAAAAATCGCCCCATTGACTTACATTGGAGTGCAGAAAAGGTCATTTTTTCTCGGTCCCTTTAAGAGGTAGGAGTTAAACAAGCTTAGGTCTGCGGTGCCCAGGGGGGACCCCATCCAGCCCGCACTGAGTTTCATTCCTACCACCTTAGGAAAAAAAGTCATTATTTTGAGGCTTAGAAGTCATTTCTGCAATTCCCATAGAAAATCAACGGCGTCTCTATTCAATTGTGTGGAGCGCATATCAGGTGGGTTTTCTCTGCCGGCTTAAGAGATACACGTGAAACTAAAGCCGATCCTGGGTGCCTAGGGTGCCTGTCATCCAATCCGCACTGAATTTCATTTCTAGCACATAGCCAAAAAATCGCCCCATTGACTTACATTGGAGTGCAGAAAAGGTCATTTTTTCTCGGTCCCTTTAAGAGGTAGGAGTTAAACAAGCTTAGGTCTGCGGTGCCCAGGGGGGACCCCATCCAGCCCGCACTGAGTTTCATTCCTACCACCTTAGGAAAAAAAGTCATTATTTTGAGGCTTAGAAGTCATTTCTGCAATTCCCATAGAAAATCAACGGCGTCTCTATTCAATTGTGTGGAGCGCATATCAGGTGGGTTTTCTCTGCCGGCTTAAGAGATACACGTGAAACTAAAGCCGATCCTGGGTGCCTAGGGTGCCTGTCATCCAATCCGCACTGAATTTCATTTCTAGCACATAGCCAAAAAATCGCCCCATTGACTTACATTGGAGTGCAGAAAAGGTCATTTTTTCTCGGTCCCTTTAAGAGGTAGGAGTTAAACAAGCTTAGGTCTGCGGTGCCCAGGGGGGACCCCATCCAGCCCGCACTGAGTTTCATTCCTACCACCTTAGGAAAAAAAGTCATTATTTTGAGGCTTAGAAGTCATTTCTGCAATTCCCATAGAAAATCAACGGCGTCTCTATTCAATTGTGTGGAGCGCATATCAGGTGGGTTTTCTCTGCCGGCTTAAGAGATACACGTGAAACTAAAGCCGATCCTGGGTGCCTAGGGTGCCTGTCATCCAATCCGCACTGAATTTCATTTCTAGCACATAGCCAAAAAATCGCCCCATTGACTTACATTGGAGTGCAGAAAAGGTCATTTTTTCTCGGTCCCTTTAAGAGGTAGGAGTTAAACAAGCTTAGGTCTGCGGTGCCCAGGGGGGACCCCATCCAGCCCGCACTGAGTTTCATTCCTACCACCTTAGGAAAAAAAGTCATTATTTTGAGGCTTAGAAGTCATTTCTGCAATTCCCATAGAAAATCAACGGCGTCTCTATTCAATTGTGTGGAGCGCATATCAGGTGGGTTTTCTCTGCCGGCTTAAGAGATACACGTGAAACTAAAGCCGATCCTGGGTGCCTAGGGTGCCTGTCATCCAATCCGCACTGAATTTCATTTCTAGCACATAGCCAAAAAATCGCCCCATTGACTTACATTGGAGTGCAGAAAAGGTCATTTTTTCTCGGTCCCTTTAAGAGGTAGGAGTTAAACAAGCTTAGGTCTGCGGTGCCCAGGGGGGACCCCATCCAGCCCGCACTGAGTTTCATTCCTACCACCTTAGGAAAAAAAGTCATTATTTTGAGGCTTAGAAGTCATTTCTGCAATTCCCATAGAAAATCAACGGCGTCTCTATTCAATTGTGTGGAGCGCATATCAGGTGGGTTTTCTCTGCCGGCTTAAGAGATACACGTGAAACTAAAGCCGATCCTGGGTGCCTAGGGTGCCTGTCATCCAATCCGCACTGAATTTCATTTCTAGCACATAGCCAAAAAATCGCCCCATTGACTTACATTGGAGTGCAGAAAAGGTCATTTTTTCTCGGTCCCTTTAAGAGGTAGGAGTTAAACAAGCTTAGGTCTGCGGTGCCCAGGGGGGACCCCATCCAGCCCGCACTGAGTTTCATTCCTACCACCTTAGGAAAAAAAGTCATTATTTTGAGGCTTAGAAGTCATTTCTGCAATTCCCATAGAAAATCAACGGCGTCTCTATTCAATTGTGTGGAGCGCATATCAGGTGGGTTTTCTCTGCCGGCTTAAGAGATACACGTGAAACTAAAGCCGATCCTGGGTGCCTAGGGTGCCTGTCATCCAATCCGCACTGAATTTCATTTCTAGCACATAGCCAAAAAATCGCCCCATTGACTTACATTGGAGTGCAGAAAAGGTCATTTTTTCTCGGTCCCTTTAAGAGGTAGGAGTTAAACAAGCTTAGGTCTGCGGTGCCCAGGGGGGACCCCATCCAGCCCGCACTGAGTTTCATTCCTACCACCTTAGGAAAAAAAGTCATTATTTTGAGGCTTAGAAGTCATTTCTGCAATTCCCATAGAAAATCAACGGCGTCTCTATTCAATTGTGTGGAGCGCATATCAGGTGGGTTTTCTCTGCCGGCTTAAGAGATACACGTGAAACTAAAGCCGATCCTGGGTGCCTAGGGTGCCTGTCATCCAATCCGCACTGAATTTCATTTCTAGCACATAGCCAAAAAATCGCCCCATTGACTTACATTGGAGTGCAGAAAAGGTCATTTTTTCTCGGTCCCTTTAAGAGGTAGGAGTTAAACAAGCTTAGGTCTGCGGTGCCCAGGGGGGACCCCATCCAGCCCGCACTGAGTTTCATTCCTACCACCTTAGGAAAAAAAGTCATTATTTTGAGGCTTAGAAGTCATTTCTGCAATTCCCATAGAAAATCAACGGCGTCTCTATTCAATTGTGTGGAGCGCATATCAGGTGGGTTTTCTCTGCCGGCTTAAGAGATACACGTGAAACTAAAGCCGATCCTGGGTGCCTAGGGTGCCTGTCATCCAATCCGCACTGAATTTCATTTCTAGCACATAGCCAAAAAATCGCCCCATTGACTTACATTGGAGTGCAGAAAAGGTCATTTTTTCTCGGTCCCTTTAAGAGGTAGGAGTTAAACAAGCTTAGGTCTGCGGTGCCCAGGGGGGACCCCATCCAGCCCGCACTGAGTTTCATTCCTACCACCTTAGGAAAAAAAGTCATTATTTTGAGGCTTAGAAGTCATTTCTGCAATTCCCATAGAAAATCAACGGCGTCTCTATTCAATTGTGTGGAGCGCATATCAGGTGGGTTTTCTCTGCCGGCTTAAGAGATACACGTGAAACTAAAGCCGATCCTGGGTGCCTAGGGTGCCTGTCATCCAATCCGCACTGAATTTCATTTCTAGCACATAGCCAAAAAATCGCCCCATTGACTTACATTGGAGTGCAGAAAAGGTCATTTTTTCTCGGTCCCTTTAAGAGGTAGGAGTTAAACAAGCTTAGGTCTGCGGTGCCCAGGGGGGACCCCATCCAGCCCGCACTGAGTTTCATTCCTACCACCTTAGGAAAAAAAGTCATTATTTTGAGGCTTAGAAGTCATTTCTGCAATTCCCATAGAAAATCAACGGCGTCTCTATTCAATTGTGTGGAGCGCATATCAGGTGGGTTTTCTCTGCCGGCTTAAGAGATACACGTGAAACTAAAGCCGATCCTGGGTGCCTAGGGTGCCTGTCATCCAATCCGCACTGAATTTCATTTCTAGCACATAGCCAAAAAATCGCCCCATTGACTTACATTGGAGTGCAGAAAAGGTCATTTTTTCTCGGTCCCTTTAAGAGGTAGGAGTTAAACAAGCTTAGGTCTGCGGTGCCCAGGGGGGACCCCATCCAGCCCGCACTGAGTTTCATTCCTACCACCTTAGGAAAAAAAGTCATTATTTTGAGGCTTAGAAGTCATTTCTGCAATTCCCATAGAAAATCAACGGCGTCTCTATTCAATTGTGTGGAGCGCATATCAGGTGGGTTTTCTCTGCCGGCTTAAGAGATACACGTGAAACTAAAGCCGATCCTGGGTGCCTAGGGTGCCTGTCATCCAATCCGCACTGAATTTCATTTCTAGCACATAGCCAAAAAATCGCCCCATTGACTTACATTGGAGTGCAGAAAAGGTCATTTTTTCTCGGTCCCTTTAAGAGGTAGGAGTTAAACAAGCTTAGGTCTGCGGTGCCCAGGGGGGACCCCATCCAGCCCGCACTGAGTTTCATTCCTACCACCTTAGGAAAAAAAGTCATTATTTTGAGGCTTAGAAGTCATTTCTGCAATTCCCATAGAAAATCAACGGCGTCTCTATTCAATTGTGTGGAGCGCATATCAGGTGGGTTTTCTCTGCCGGCTTAAGAGATACACGTGAAACTAAAGCCGATCCTGGGTGCCTAGGGTGCCTGTCATCCAATCCGCACTGAATTTCATTTCTAGCACATAGCCAAAAAATCGCCCCATTGACTTACATTGGAGTGCAGAAAAGGTCATTTTTTCTCGGTCCCTTTAAGAGGTAGGAGTTAAACAAGCTTAGGTCTGCGGTGCCCAGGGGGGACCCCATCCAGCCCGCACTGAGTTTCATTCCTACCACCTTAGGAAAAAAAGTCATTATTTTGAGGCTTAGAAGTCATTTCTGCAATTCCCATAGAAAATCAACGGCGTCTCTATTCAATTGTGTGGAGCGCATATCAGGTGGGTTTTCTCTGCCGGCTTAAGAGATACACGTGAAACTAAAGCCGATCCTGGGTGCCTAGGGTGCCTGTCATCCAATCCGCACTGAATTTCATTTCTAGCACATAGCCAAAAAATCGCCCCATTGACTTACATTGGAGTGCAGAAAAGGTCATTTTTTCTCGGTCCCTTTAAGAGGTAGGAGTTAAACAAGCTTAGGTCTGCGGTGCCCAGGGGGGACCCCATCCAGCCCGCACTGAGTTTCATTCCTACCACCTTAGGAAAAAAAGTCATTATTTTGAGGCTTAGAAGTCATTTCTGCAATTCCCATAGAAAATCAACGGCGTCTCTATTCAATTGTGTGGAGCGCATATCAGGTGGGTTTTCTCTGCCGGCTTAAGAGATACACGTGAAACTAAAGCCGATCCTGGGTGCCTAGGGTGCCTGTCATCCAATCCGCACTGAATTTCATTTCTAGCACATAGCCAAAAAATCGCCCCATTGACTTACATTGGAGTGCAGAAAAGGTCATTTTTTCTCGGTCCCTTTAAGAGGTAGGAGTTAAACAAGCTTAGGTCTGCGGTGCCCAGGGGGGACCCCATCCAGCCCGCACTGAGTTTCATTCCTACCACCTTAGGAAAAAAAGTCATTATTTTGAGGCTTAGAAGTCATTTCTGCAATTCCCATAGAAAATCAACGGCGTCTCTATTCAATTGTGTGGAGCGCATATCAGGTGGGTTTTCTCTGCCGGCTTAAGAGATACACGTGAAACTAAAGCCGATCCTGGGTGCCTAGGGTGCCTGTCATCCAATCCGCACTGAATTTCATTTCTAGCACATAGCCAAAAAATCGCCCCATTGACTTACATTGGAGTGCAGAAAAGGTCATTTTTTCTCGGTCCCTTTAAGAGGTAGGAGTTAAACAAGCTTAGGTCTGCGGTGCCCAGGGGGGACCCCATCCAGCCCGCACTGAGTTTCATTCCTACCACCTTAGGAAAAAAAGTCATTATTTTGAGGCTTAGAAGTCATTTCTGCAATTCCCATAGAAAATCAACGGCGTCTCTATTCAATTGTGTGGAGCGCATATCAGGTGGGTTTTCTCTGCCGGCTTAAGAGATACACGTGAAACTAAAGCCGATCCTGGGTGCCTAGGGTGCCTGTCATCCAATCCGCACTGAATTTCATTTCTAGCACATAGCCAAAAAATCGCCCCATTGACTTACATTGGAGTGCAGAAAAGGTCATTTTTTCTCGGTCCCTTTAAGAGGTAGGAGTTAAACAAGCTTAGGTCTGCGGTGCCCAGGGGGGACCCCATCCAGCCCGCACTGAGTTTCATTCCTACCACCTTAGGAAAAAAAGTCATTATTTTGAGGCTTAGAAGTCATTTCTGCAATTCCCATAGAAAATCAACGGCGTCTCTATTCAATTGTGTGGAGCGCATATCAGGTGGGTTTTCTCTGCCGGCTTAAGAGATACACGTGAAACTAAAGCCGATCCTGGGTGCCTAGGGTGCCTGTCATCCAATCCGCACTGAATTTCATTTCTAGCACATAGCCAAAAAATCGCCCCATTGACTTACATTGGAGTGCAGAAAAGGTCATTTTTTCTCGGTCCCTTTAAGAGGTAGGAGTTAAACAAGCTTAGGTCTGCGGTGCCCAGGGGGGACCCCATCCAGCCCGCACTGAGTTTCATTCCTACCACCTTAGGAAAAAAAGTCATTATTTTGAGGCTTAGAAGTCATTTCTGCAATTCCCATAGAAAATCAACGGCGTCTCTATTCAATTGTGTGGAGCGCATATCAGGTGGGTTTTCTCTGCCGGCTTAAGAGATACACGTGAAACTAAAGCCGATCCTGGGTGCCTAGGGTGCCTGTCATCCAATCCGCACTGAATTTCATTTCTAGCACATAGCCAAAAAATCGCCCCATTGACTTACATTGGAGTGCAGAAAAGGTCATTTTTTCTCGGTCCCTTTAAGAGGTAGGAGTTAAACAAGCTTAGGTCTGCGGTGCCCAGGGGGGACCCCATCCAGCCCGCACTGAGTTTCATTCCTACCACCTTAGGAAAAAAAGTCATTATTTTGAGGCTTAGAAGTCATTTCTGCAATTCCCATAGAAAATCAACGGCGTCTCTATTCAATTGTGTGGAGCGCATATCAGGTGGGTTTTCTCTGCCGGCTTAAGAGATACACGTGAAACTAAAGCCGATCCTGGGTGCCTAGGGTGCCTGTCATCCAATCCGCACTGAATTTCATTTCTAGCACATAGCCAAAAAATCGCCCCATTGACTTACATTGGAGTGCAGAAAAGGTCATTTTTTCTCGGTCCCTTTAAGAGGTAGGAGTTAAACAAGCTTAGGTCTGCGGTGCCCAGGGGGGACCCCATCCAGCCCGCACTGAGTTTCATTCCTACCACCTTAGGAAAAAAAGTCATTATTTTGAGGCTTAGAAGTCATTTCTGCAATTCCCATAGAAAATCAACGGCGTCTCTATTCAATTGTGTGGAGCGCATATCAGGTGGGTTTTCTCTGCCGGCTTAAGAGATACACGTGAAACTAAAGCCGATCCTGGGTGCCTAGGGTGCCTGTCATCCAATCCGCACTGAATTTCATTTCTAGCACATAGCCAAAAAATCGCCCCATTGACTTACATTGGAGTGCAGAAAAGGTCATTTTTTCTCGGTCCCTTTAAGAGGTAGGAGTTAAACAAGCTTAGGTCTGCGGTGCCCAGGGGGGACCCCATCCAGCCCGCACTGAGTTTCATTCCTACCACCTTAGGAAAAAAAGTCATTATTTTGAGGCTTAGAAGTCATTTCTGCAATTCCCATAGAAAATCAACGGCGTCTCTATTCAATTGTGTGGAGCGCATATCAGGTGGGTTTTCTCTGCCGGCTTAAGAGATACACGTGAAACTAAAGCCGATCCTGGGTGCCTAGGGTGCCTGTCATCCAATCCGCACTGAATTTCATTTCTAGCACATAGCCAAAAAATCGCCCCATTGACTTACATTGGAGTGCAGAAAAGGTCATTTTTTCTCGGTCCCTTTAAGAGGTAGGAGTTAAACAAGCTTAGGTCTGCGGTGCCCAGGGGGGACCCCATCCAGCCCGCACTGAGTTTCATTCCTACCACCTTAGGAAAAAAAGTCATTATTTTGAGGCTTAGAAGTCATTTCTGCAATTCCCATAGAAAATCAACGGCGTCTCTATTCAATTGTGTGGAGCGCATATCAGGTGGGTTTTCTCTGCCGGCTTAAGAGATACACGTGAAACTAAAGCCGATCCTGGGTGCCTAGGGTGCCTGTCATCCAATCCGCACTGAATTTCATTTCTAGCACATAGCCAAAAAATCGCCCCATTGACTTACATTGGAGTGCAGAAAAGGTCATTTTTTCTCGGTCCCTTTAAGAGGTAGGAGTTAAACAAGCTTAGGTCTGCGGTGCCCAGGGGGGACCCCATCCAGCCCGCACTGAGTTTCATTCCTACCACCTTAGGAAAAAAAGTCATTATTTTGAGGCTTAGAAGTCATTTCTGCAATTCCCATAGAAAATCAACGGCGTCTCTATTCAATTGTGTGGAGCGCATATCAGGTGGGTTTTCTCTGCCGGCTTAAGAGATACACGTGAAACTAAAGCCGATCCTGGGTGCCTAGGGTGCCTGTCATCCAATCCGCACTGAATTTCATTTCTAGCACATAGCCAAAAAATCGCCCCATTGACTTACATTGGAGTGCAGAAAAGGTCATTTTTTCTCGGTCCCTTTAAGAGGTAGGAGTTAAACAAGCTTAGGTCTGCGGTGCCCAGGGGGGACCCCATCCAGCCCGCACTGAGTTTCATTCCTACCACCTTAGGAAAAAAAGTCATTATTTTGAGGCTTAGAAGTCATTTCTGCAATTCCCATAGAAAATCAACGGCGTCTCTATTCAATTGTGTGGAGCGCATATCAGGTGGGTTTTCTCTGCCGGCTTAAGAGATACACGTGAAACTAAAGCCGATCCTGGGTGCCTAGGGTGCCTGTCATCCAATCCGCACTGAATTTCATTTCTAGCACATAGCCAAAAAATCGCCCCATTGACTTACATTGGAGTGCAGAAAAGGTCATTTTTTCTCGGTCCCTTTAAGAGGTAGGAGTTAAACAAGCTTAGGTCTGCGGTGCCCAGGGGGGACCCCATCCAGCCCGCACTGAGTTTCATTCCTACCACCTTAGGAAAAAAAGTCATTATTTTGAGGCTTAGAAGTCATTTCTGCAATTCCCATAGAAAATCAACGGCGTCTCTATTCAATTGTGTGGAGCGCATATCAGGTGGGTTTTCTCTGCCGGCTTAAGAGATACACGTGAAACTAAAGCCGATCCTGGGTGCCTAGGGTGCCTGTCATCCAATCCGCACTGAATTTCATTTCTAGCACATAGCCAAAAAATCGCCCCATTGACTTACATTGGAGTGCAGAAAAGGTCATTTTTTCTCGGTCCCTTTAAGAGGTAGGAGTTAAACAAGCTTAGGTCTGCGGTGCCCAGGGGGGACCCCATCCAGCCCGCACTGAGTTTCATTCCTACCACCTTAGGAAAAAAAGTCATTATTTTGAGGCTTAGAAGTCATTTCTGCAATTCCCATAGAAAATCAACGGCGTCTCTATTCAATTGTGTGGAGCGCATATCAGGTGGGTTTTCTCTGCCGGCTTAAGAGATACACGTGAAACTAAAGCCGATCCTGGGTGCCTAGGGTGCCTGTCATCCAATCCGCACTGAATTTCATTTCTAGCACATAGCCAAAAAATCGCCCCATTGACTTACATTGGAGTGCAGAAAAGGTCATTTTTTCTCGGTCCCTTTAAGAGGTAGGAGTTAAACAAGCTTAGGTCTGCGGTGCCCAGGGGGGACCCCATCCAGCCCGCACTGAGTTTCATTCCTACCACCTTAGGAAAAAAAGTCATTATTTTGAGGCTTAGAAGTCATTTCTGCAATTCCCATAGAAAATCAACGGCGTCTCTATTCAATTGTGTGGAGCGCATATCAGGTGGGTTTTCTCTGCCGGCTTAAGAGATACACGTGAAACTAAAGCCGATCCTGGGTGCCTAGGGTGCCTGTCATCCAATCCGCACTGAATTTCATTTCTAGCACATAGCCAAAAAATCGCCCCATTGACTTACATTGGAGTGCAGAAAAGGTCATTTTTTCTCGGTCCCTTTAAGAGGTAGGAGTTAAACAAGCTTAGGTCTGCGGTGCCCAGGGGGGACCCCATCCAGCCCGCACTGAGTTTCATTCCTACCACCTTAGGAAAAAAAGTCATTATTTTGAGGCTTAGAAGTCATTTCTGCAATTCCCATAGAAAATCAACGGCGTCTCTATTCAATTGTGTGGAGCGCATATCAGGTGGGTTTTCTCTGCCGGCTTAAGAGATACACGTGAAACTAAAGCCGATCCTGGGTGCCTAGGGTGCCTGTCATCCAATCCGCACTGAATTTCATTTCTAGCACATAGCCAAAAAATCGCCCCATTGACTTACATTGGAGTGCAGAAAAGGTCATTTTTTCTCGGTCCCTTTAAGAGGTAGGAGTTAAACAAGCTTAGGTCTGCGGTGCCCAGGGGGGACCCCATCCAGCCCGCACTGAGTTTCATTCCTACCACCTTAGGAAAAAAAGTCATTATTTTGAGGCTTAGAAGTCATTTCTGCAATTCCCATAGAAAATCAACGGCGTCTCTATTCAATTGTGTGGAGCGCATATCAGGTGGGTTTTCTCTGCCGGCTTAAGAGATACACGTGAAACTAAAGCCGATCCTGGGTGCCTAGGGTGCCTGTCATCCAATCCGCACTGAATTTCATTTCTAGCACATAGCCAAAAAATCGCCCCATTGACTTACATTGGAGTGCAGAAAAGGTCATTTTTTCTCGGTCCCTTTAAGAGGTAGGAGTTAAACAAGCTTAGGTCTGCGGTGCCCAGGGGGGACCCCATCCAGCCCGCACTGAGTTTCATTCCTACCACCTTAGGAAAAAAAGTCATTATTTTGAGGCTTAGAAGTCATTTCTGCAATTCCCATAGAAAATCAACGGCGTCTCTATTCAATTGTGTGGAGCGCATATCAGGTGGGTTTTCTCTGCCGGCTTAAGAGATACACGTGAAACTAAAGCCGATCCTGGGTGCCTAGGGTGCCTGTCATCCAATCCGCACTGAATTTCATTTCTAGCACATAGCCAAAAAATCGCCCCATTGACTTACATTGGAGTGCAGAAAAGGTCATTTTTTCTCGGTCCCTTTAAGAGGTAGGAGTTAAACAAGCTTAGGTCTGCGGTGCCCAGGGGGGACCCCATCCAGCCCGCACTGAGTTTCATTCCTACCACCTTAGGAAAAAAAGTCATTATTTTGAGGCTTAGAAGTCATTTCTGCAATTCCCATAGAAAATCAACGGCGTCTCTATTCAATTGTGTGGAGCGCATATCAGGTGGGTTTTCTCTGCCGGCTTAAGAGATACACGTGAAACTAAAGCCGATCCTGGGTGCCTAGGGTGCCTGTCATCCAATCCGCACTGAATTTCATTTCTAGCACATAGCCAAAAAATCGCCCCATTGACTTACATTGGAGTGCAGAAAAGGTCATTTTTTCTCGGTCCCTTTAAGAGGTAGGAGTTAAACAAGCTTAGGTCTGCGGTGCCCAGGGGGGACCCCATCCAGCCCGCACTGAGTTTCATTCCTACCACCTTAGGAAAAAAAGTCATTATTTTGAGGCTTAGAAGTCATTTCTGCAATTCCCATAGAAAATCAACGGCGTCTCTATTCAATTGTGTGGAGCGCATATCAGGTGGGTTTTCTCTGCCGGCTTAAGAGATACACGTGAAACTAAAGCCGATCCTGGGTGCCTAGGGTGCCTGTCATCCAATCCGCACTGAATTTCATTTCTAGCACATAGCCAAAAAATCGCCCCATTGACTTACATTGGAGTGCAGAAAAGGTCATTTTTTCTCGGTCCCTTTAAGAGGTAGGAGTTAAACAAGCTTAGGTCTGCGGTGCCCAGGGGGGACCCCATCCAGCCCGCACTGAGTTTCATTCCTACCACCTTAGGAAAAAAAGTCATTATTTTGAGGCTTAGAAGTCATTTCTGCAATTCCCATAGAAAATCAACGGCGTCTCTATTCAATTGTGTGGAGCGCATATCAGGTGGGTTTTCTCTGCCGGCTTAAGAGATACACGTGAAACTAAAGCCGATCCTGGGTGCCTAGGGTGCCTGTCATCCAATCCGCACTGAATTTCATTTCTAGCACATAGCCAAAAAATCGCCCCATTGACTTACATTGGAGTGCAGAAAAGGTCATTTTTTCTCGGTCCCTTTAAGAGGTAGGAGTTAAACAAGCTTAGGTCTGCGGTGCCCAGGGGGGACCCCATCCAGCCCGCACTGAGTTTCATTCCTACCACCTTAGGAAAAAAAGTCATTATTTTGAGGCTTAGAAGTCATTTCTGCAATTCCCATAGAAAATCAACGGCGTCTCTATTCAATTGTGTGGAGCGCATATCAGGTGGGTTTTCTCTGCCGGCTTAAGAGATACACGTGAAACTAAAGCCGATCCTGGGTGCCTAGGGTGCCTGTCATCCAATCCGCACTGAATTTCATTTCTAGCACATAGCCAAAAAATCGCCCCATTGACTTACATTGGAGTGCAGAAAAGGTCATTTTTTCTCGGTCCCTTTAAGAGGTAGGAGTTAAACAAGCTTAGGTCTGCGGTGCCCAGGGGGGACCCCATCCAGCCCGCACTGAGTTTCATTCCTACCACCTTAGGAAAAAAAGTCATTATTTTGAGGCTTAGAAGTCATTTCTGCAATTCCCATAGAAAATCAACGGCGTCTCTATTCAATTGTGTGGAGCGCATATCAGGTGGGTTTTCTCTGCCGGCTTAAGAGATACACGTGAAACTAAAGCCGATCCTGGGTGCCTAGGGTGCCTGTCATCCAATCCGCACTGAATTTCATTTCTAGCACATAGCCAAAAAATCGCCCCATTGACTTACATTGGAGTGCAGAAAAGGTCATTTTTTCTCGGTCCCTTTAAGAGGTAGGAGTTAAACAAGCTTAGGTCTGCGGTGCCCAGGGGGGACCCCATCCAGCCCGCACTGAGTTTCATTCCTACCACCTTAGGAAAAAAAGTCATTATTTTGAGGCTTAGAAGTCATTTCTGCAATTCCCATAGAAAATCAACGGCGTCTCTATTCAATTGTGTGGAGCGCATATCAGGTGGGTTTTCTCTGCCGGCTTAAGAGATACACGTGAAACTAAAGCCGATCCTGGGTGCCTAGGGTGCCTGTCATCCAATCCGCACTGAATTTCATTTCTAGCACATAGCCAAAAAATCGCCCCATTGACTTACATTGGAGTGCAGAAAAGGTCATTTTTTCTCGGTCCCTTTAAGAGGTAGGAGTTAAACAAGCTTAGGTCTGCGGTGCCCAGGGGGGACCCCATCCAGCCCGCACTGAGTTTCATTCCTACCACCTTAGGAAAAAAAGTCATTATTTTGAGGCTTAGAAGTCATTTCTGCAATTCCCATAGAAAATCAACGGCGTCTCTATTCAATTGTGTGGAGCGCATATCAGGTGGGTTTTCTCTGCCGGCTTAAGAGATACACGTGAAACTAAAGCCGATCCTGGGTGCCTAGGGTGCCTGTCATCCAATCCGCACTGAATTTCATTTCTAGCACATAGCCAAAAAATCGCCCCATTGACTTACATTGGAGTGCAGAAAAGGTCATTTTTTCTCGGTCCCTTTAAGAGGTAGGAGTTAAACAAGCTTAGGTCTGCGGTGCCCAGGGGGGACCCCATCCAGCCCGCACTGAGTTTCATTCCTACCACCTTAGGAAAAAAAGTCATTATTTTGAGGCTTAGAAGTCATTTCTGCAATTCCCATAGAAAATCAACGGCGTCTCTATTCAATTGTGTGGAGCGCATATCAGGTGGGTTTTCTCTGCCGGCTTAAGAGATACACGTGAAACTAAAGCCGATCCTGGGTGCCTAGGGTGCCTGTCATCCAATCCGCACTGAATTTCATTTCTAGCACATAGCCAAAAAATCGCCCCATTGACTTACATTGGAGTGCAGAAAAGGTCATTTTTTCTCGGTCCCTTTAAGAGGTAGGAGTTAAACAAGCTTAGGTCTGCGGTGCCCAGGGGGGACCCCATCCAGCCCGCACTGAGTTTCATTCCTACCACCTTAGGAAAAAAAGTCATTATTTTGAGGCTTAGAAGTCATTTCTGCAATTCCCATAGAAAATCAACGGCGTCTCTATTCAATTGTGTGGAGCGCATATCAGGTGGGTTTTCTCTGCCGGCTTAAGAGATACACGTGAAACTAAAGCCGATCCTGGGTGCCTAGGGTGCCTGTCATCCAATCCGCACTGAATTTCATTTCTAGCACATAGCCAAAAAATCGCCCCATTGACTTACATTGGAGTGCAGAAAAGGTCATTTTTTCTCGGTCCCTTTAAGAGGTAGGAGTTAAACAAGCTTAGGTCTGCGGTGCCCAGGGGGGACCCCATCCAGCCCGCACTGAGTTTCATTCCTACCACCTTAGGAAAAAAAGTCATTATTTTGAGGCTTAGAAGTCATTTCTGCAATTCCCATAGAAAATCAACGGCGTCTCTATTCAATTGTGTGGAGCGCATATCAGGTGGGTTTTCTCTGCCGGCTTAAGAGATACACGTGAAACTAAAGCCGATCCTGGGTGCCTAGGGTGCCTGTCATCCAATCCGCACTGAATTTCATTTCTAGCACATAGCCAAAAAATCGCCCCATTGACTTACATTGGAGTGCAGAAAAGGTCATTTTTTCTCGGTCCCTTTAAGAGGTAGGAGTTAAACAAGCTTAGGTCTGCGGTGCCCAGGGGGGACCCCATCCAGCCCGCACTGAGTTTCATTCCTACCACCTTAGGAAAAAAAGTCATTATTTTGAGGCTTAGAAGTCATTTCTGCAATTCCCATAGAAAATCAACGGCGTCTCTATTCAATTGTGTGGAGCGCATATCAGGTGGGTTTTCTCTGCCGGCTTAAGAGATACACGTGAAACTAAAGCCGATCCTGGGTGCCTAGGGTGCCTGTCATCCAATCCGCACTGAATTTCATTTCTAGCACATAGCCAAAAAATCGCCCCATTGACTTACATTGGAGTGCAGAAAAGGTCATTTTTTCTCGGTCCCTTTAAGAGGTAGGAGTTAAACAAGCTTAGGTCTGCGGTGCCCAGGGGGGACCCCATCCAGCCCGCACTGAGTTTCATTCCTACCACCTTAGGAAAAAAAGTCATTATTTTGAGGCTTAGAAGTCATTTCTGCAATTCCCATAGAAAATCAACGGCGTCTCTATTCAATTGTGTGGAGCGCATATCAGGTGGGTTTTCTCTGCCGGCTTAAGAGATACACGTGAAACTAAAGCCGATCCTGGGTGCCTAGGGTGCCTGTCATCCAATCCGCACTGAATTTCATTTCTAGCACATAGCCAAAAAATCGCCCCATTGACTTACATTGGAGTGCAGAAAAGGTCATTTTTTCTCGGTCCCTTTAAGAGGTAGGAGTTAAACAAGCTTAGGTCTGCGGTGCCCAGGGGGGACCCCATCCAGCCCGCACTGAGTTTCATTCCTACCACCTTAGGAAAAAAAGTCATTATTTTGAGGCTTAGAAGTCATTTCTGCAATTCCCATAGAAAATCAACGGCGTCTCTATTCAATTGTGTGGAGCGCATATCAGGTGGGTTTTCTCTGCCGGCTTAAGAGATACACGTGAAACTAAAGCCGATCCTGGGTGCCTAGGGTGCCTGTCATCCAATCCGCACTGAATTTCATTTCTAGCACATAGCCAAAAAATCGCCCCATTGACTTACATTGGAGTGCAGAAAAGGTCATTTTTTCTCGGTCCCTTTAAGAGGTAGGAGTTAAACAAGCTTAGGTCTGCGGTGCCCAGGGGGGACCCCATCCAGCCCGCACTGAGTTTCATTCCTACCACCTTAGGAAAAAAAGTCATTATTTTGAGGCTTAGAAGTCATTTCTGCAATTCCCATAGAAAATCAACGGCGTCTCTATTCAATTGTGTGGAGCGCATATCAGGTGGGTTTTCTCTGCCGGCTTAAGAGATACACGTGAAACTAAAGCCGATCCTGGGTGCCTAGGGTGCCTGTCATCCAATCCGCACTGAATTTCATTTCTAGCACATAGCCAAAAAATCGCCCCATTGACTTACATTGGAGTGCAGAAAAGGTCATTTTTTCTCGGTCCCTTTAAGAGGTAGGAGTTAAACAAGCTTAGGTCTGCGGTGCCCAGGGGGGACCCCATCCAGCCCGCACTGAGTTTCATTCCTACCACCTTAGGAAAAAAAGTCATTATTTTGAGGCTTAGAAGTCATTTCTGCAATTCCCATAGAAAATCAACGGCGTCTCTATTCAATTGTGTGGAGCGCATATCAGGTGGGTTTTCTCTGCCGGCTTAAGAGATACACGTGAAACTAAAGCCGATCCTGGGTGCCTAGGGTGCCTGTCATCCAATCCGCACTGAATTTCATTTCTAGCACATAGCCAAAAAATCGCCCCATTGACTTACATTGGAGTGCAGAAAAGGTCATTTTTTCTCGGTCCCTTTAAGAGGTAGGAGTTAAACAAGCTTAGGTCTGCGGTGCCCAGGGGGGACCCCATCCAGCCCGCACTGAGTTTCATTCCTACCACCTTAGGAAAAAAAGTCATTATTTTGAGGCTTAGAAGTCATTTCTGCAATTCCCATAGAAAATCAACGGCGTCTCTATTCAATTGTGTGGAGCGCATATCAGGTGGGTTTTCTCTGCCGGCTTAAGAGATACACGTGAAACTAAAGCCGATCCTGGGTGCCTAGGGTGCCTGTCATCCAATCCGCACTGAATTTCATTTCTAGCACATAGCCAAAAAATCGCCCCATTGACTTACATTGGAGTGCAGAAAAGGTCATTTTTTCTCGGTCCCTTTAAGAGGTAGGAGTTAAACAAGCTTAGGTCTGCGGTGCCCAGGGGGGACCCCATCCAGCCCGCACTGAGTTTCATTCCTACCACCTTAGGAAAAAAAGTCATTATTTTGAGGCTTAGAAGTCATTTCTGCAATTCCCATAGAAAATCAACGGCGTCTCTATTCAATTGTGTGGAGCGCATATCAGGTGGGTTTTCTCTGCCGGCTTAAGAGATACACGTGAAACTAAAGCCGATCCTGGGTGCCTAGGGTGCCTGTCATCCAATCCGCACTGAATTTCATTTCTAGCACATAGCCAAAAAATCGCCCCATTGACTTACATTGGAGTGCAGAAAAGGTCATTTTTTCTCGGTCCCTTTAAGAGGTAGGAGTTAAACAAGCTTAGGTCTGCGGTGCCCAGGGGGGACCCCATCCAGCCCGCACTGAGTTTCATTCCTACCACCTTAGGAAAAAAAGTCATTATTTTGAGGCTTAGAAGTCATTTCTGCAATTCCCATAGAAAATCAACGGCGTCTCTATTCAATTGTGTGGAGCGCATATCAGGTGGGTTTTCTCTGCCGGCTTAAGAGATACACGTGAAACTAAAGCCGATCCTGGGTGCCTAGGGTGCCTGTCATCCAATCCGCACTGAATTTCATTTCTAGCACATAGCCAAAAAATCGCCCCATTGACTTACATTGGAGTGCAGAAAAGGTCATTTTTTCTCGGTCCCTTTAAGAGGTAGGAGTTAAACAAGCTTAGGTCTGCGGTGCCCAGGGGGGACCCCATCCAGCCCGCACTGAGTTTCATTCCTACCACCTTAGGAAAAAAAGTCATTATTTTGAGGCTTAGAAGTCATTTCTGCAATTCCCATAGAAAATCAACGGCGTCTCTATTCAATTGTGTGGAGCGCATATCAGGTGGGTTTTCTCTGCCGGCTTAAGAGATACACGTGAAACTAAAGCCGATCCTGGGTGCCTAGGGTGCCTGTCATCCAATCCGCACTGAATTTCATTTCTAGCACATAGCCAAAAAATCGCCCCATTGACTTACATTGGAGTGCAGAAAAGGTCATTTTTTCTCGGTCCCTTTAAGAGGTAGGAGTTAAACAAGCTTAGGTCTGCGGTGCCCAGGGGGGACCCCATCCAGCCCGCACTGAGTTTCATTCCTACCACCTTAGGAAAAAAAGTCATTATTTTGAGGCTTAGAAGTCATTTCTGCAATTCCCATAGAAAATCAACGGCGTCTCTATTCAATTGTGTGGAGCGCATATCAGGTGGGTTTTCTCTGCCGGCTTAAGAGATACACGTGAAACTAAAGCCGATCCTGGGTGCCTAGGGTGCCTGTCATCCAATCCGCACTGAATTTCATTTCTAGCACATAGCCAAAAAATCGCCCCATTGACTTACATTGGAGTGCAGAAAAGGTCATTTTTTCTCGGTCCCTTTAAGAGGTAGGAGTTAAACAAGCTTAGGTCTGCGGTGCCCAGGGGGGACCCCATCCAGCCCGCACTGAGTTTCATTCCTACCACCTTAGGAAAAAAAGTCATTATTTTGAGGCTTAGAAGTCATTTCTGCAATTCCCATAGAAAATCAACGGCGTCTCTATTCAATTGTGTGGAGCGCATATCAGGTGGGTTTTCTCTGCCGGCTTAAGAGATACACGTGAAACTAAAGCCGATCCTGGGTGCCTAGGGTGCCTGTCATCCAATCCGCACTGAATTTCATTTCTAGCACATAGCCAAAAAATCGCCCCATTGACTTACATTGGAGTGCAGAAAAGGTCATTTTTTCTCGGTCCCTTTAAGAGGTAGGAGTTAAACAAGCTTAGGTCTGCGGTGCCCAGGGGGGACCCCATCCAGCCCGCACTGAGTTTCATTCCTACCACCTTAGGAAAAAAAGTCATTATTTTGAGGCTTAGAAGTCATTTCTGCAATTCCCATAGAAAATCAACGGCGTCTCTATTCAATTGTGTGGAGCGCATATCAGGTGGGTTTTCTCTGCCGGCTTAAGAGATACACGTGAAACTAAAGCCGATCCTGGGTGCCTAGGGTGCCTGTCATCCAATCCGCACTGAATTTCATTTCTAGCACATAGCCAAAAAATCGCCCCATTGACTTACATTGGAGTGCAGAAAAGGTCATTTTTTCTCGGTCCCTTTAAGAGGTAGGAGTTAAACAAGCTTAGGTCTGCGGTGCCCAGGGGGGACCCCATCCAGCCCGCACTGAGTTTCATTCCTACCACCTTAGGAAAAAAAGTCATTATTTTGAGGCTTAGAAGTCATTTCTGCAATTCCCATAGAAAATCAACGGCGTCTCTATTCAATTGTGTGGAGCGCATATCAGGTGGGTTTTCTCTGCCGGCTTAAGAGATACACGTGAAACTAAAGCCGATCCTGGGTGCCTAGGGTGCCTGTCATCCAATCCGCACTGAATTTCATTTCTAGCACATAGCCAAAAAATCGCCCCATTGACTTACATTGGAGTGCAGAAAAGGTCATTTTTTCTCGGTCCCTTTAAGAGGTAGGAGTTAAACAAGCTTAGGTCTGCGGTGCCCAGGGGGGACCCCATCCAGCCCGCACTGAGTTTCATTCCTACCACCTTAGGAAAAAAAGTCATTATTTTGAGGCTTAGAAGTCATTTCTGCAATTCCCATAGAAAATCAACGGCGTCTCTATTCAATTGTGTGGAGCGCATATCAGGTGGGTTTTCTCTGCCGGCTTAAGAGATACACGTGAAACTAAAGCCGATCCTGGGTGCCTAGGGTGCCTGTCATCCAATCCGCACTGAATTTCATTTCTAGCACATAGCCAAAAAATCGCCCCATTGACTTACATTGGAGTGCAGAAAAGGTCATTTTTTCTCGGTCCCTTTAAGAGGTAGGAGTTAAACAAGCTTAGGTCTGCGGTGCCCAGGGGGGACCCCATCCAGCCCGCACTGAGTTTCATTCCTACCACCTTAGGAAAAAAAGTCATTATTTTGAGGCTTAGAAGTCATTTCTGCAATTCCCATAGAAAATCAACGGCGTCTCTATTCAATTGTGTGGAGCGCATATCAGGTGGGTTTTCTCTGCCGGCTTAAGAGATACACGTGAAACTAAAGCCGATCCTGGGTGCCTAGGGTGCCTGTCATCCAATCCGCACTGAATTTCATTTCTAGCACATAGCCAAAAAATCGCCCCATTGACTTACATTGGAGTGCAGAAAAGGTCATTTTTTCTCGGTCCCTTTAAGAGGTAGGAGTTAAACAAGCTTAGGTCTGCGGTGCCCAGGGGGGACCCCATCCAGCCCGCACTGAGTTTCATTCCTACCACCTTAGGAAAAAAAGTCATTATTTTGAGGCTTAGAAGTCATTTCTGCAATTCCCATAGAAAATCAACGGCGTCTCTATTCAATTGTGTGGAGCGCATATCAGGTGGGTTTTCTCTGCCGGCTTAAGAGATACACGTGAAACTAAAGCCGATCCTGGGTGCCTAGGGTGCCTGTCATCCAATCCGCACTGAATTTCATTTCTAGCACATAGCCAAAAAATCGCCCCATTGACTTACATTGGAGTGCAGAAAAGGTCATTTTTTCTCGGTCCCTTTAAGAGGTAGGAGTTAAACAAGCTTAGGTCTGCGGTGCCCAGGGGGGACCCCATCCAGCCCGCACTGAGTTTCATTCCTACCACCTTAGGAAAAAAAGTCATTATTTTGAGGCTTAGAAGTCATTTCTGCAATTCCCATAGAAAATCAACGGCGTCTCTATTCAATTGTGTGGAGCGCATATCAGGTGGGTTTTCTCTGCCGGCTTAAGAGATACACGTGAAACTAAAGCCGATCCTGGGTGCCTAGGGTGCCTGTCATCCAATCCGCACTGAATTTCATTTCTAGCACATAGCCAAAAAATCGCCCCATTGACTTACATTGGAGTGCAGAAAAGGTCATTTTTTCTCGGTCCCTTTAAGAGGTAGGAGTTAAACAAGCTTAGGTCTGCGGTGCCCAGGGGGGACCCCATCCAGCCCGCACTGAGTTTCATTCCTACCACCTTAGGAAAAAAAGTCATTATTTTGAGGCTTAGAAGTCATTTCTGCAATTCCCATAGAAAATCAACGGCGTCTCTATTCAATTGTGTGGAGCGCATATCAGGTGGGTTTTCTCTGCCGGCTTAAGAGATACACGTGAAACTAAAGCCGATCCTGGGTGCCTAGGGTGCCTGTCATCCAATCCGCACTGAATTTCATTTCTAGCACATAGCCAAAAAATCGCCCCATTGACTTACATTGGAGTGCAGAAAAGGTCATTTTTTCTCGGTCCCTTTAAGAGGTAGGAGTTAAACAAGCTTAGGTCTGCGGTGCCCAGGGGGGACCCCATCCAGCCCGCACTGAGTTTCATTCCTACCACCTTAGGAAAAAAAGTCATTATTTTGAGGCTTAGAAGTCATTTCTGCAATTCCCATAGAAAATCAACGGCGTCTCTATTCAATTGTGTGGAGCGCATATCAGGTGGGTTTTCTCTGCCGGCTTAAGAGATACACGTGAAACTAAAGCCGATCCTGGGTGCCTAGGGTGCCTGTCATCCAATCCGCACTGAATTTCATTTCTAGCACATAGCCAAAAAATCGCCCCATTGACTTACATTGGAGTGCAGAAAAGGTCATTTTTTCTCGGTCCCTTTAAGAGGTAGGAGTTAAACAAGCTTAGGTCTGCGGTGCCCAGGGGGGACCCCATCCAGCCCGCACTGAGTTTCATTCCTACCACCTTAGGAAAAAAAGTCATTATTTTGAGGCTTAGAAGTCATTTCTGCAATTCCCATAGAAAATCAACGGCGTCTCTATTCAATTGTGTGGAGCGCATATCAGGTGGGTTTTCTCTGCCGGCTTAAGAGATACACGTGAAACTAAAGCCGATCCTGGGTGCCTAGGGTGCCTGTCATCCAATCCGCACTGAATTTCATTTCTAGCACATAGCCAAAAAATCGCCCCATTGACTTACATTGGAGTGCAGAAAAGGTCATTTTTTCTCGGTCCCTTTAAGAGGTAGGAGTTAAACAAGCTTAGGTCTGCGGTGCCCAGGGGGGACCCCATCCAGCCCGCACTGAGTTTCATTCCTACCACCTTAGGAAAAAAAGTCATTATTTTGAGGCTTAGAAGTCATTTCTGCAATTCCCATAGAAAATCAACGGCGTCTCTATTCAATTGTGTGGAGCGCATATCAGGTGGGTTTTCTCTGCCGGCTTAAGAGATACACGTGAAACTAAAGCCGATCCTGGGTGCCTAGGGTGCCTGTCATCCAATCCGCACTGAATTTCATTTCTAGCACATAGCCAAAAAATCGCCCCATTGACTTACATTGGAGTGCAGAAAAGGTCATTTTTTCTCGGTCCCTTTAAGAGGTAGGAGTTAAACAAGCTTAGGTCTGCGGTGCCCAGGGGGGACCCCATCCAGCCCGCACTGAGTTTCATTCCTACCACCTTAGGAAAAAAAGTCATTATTTTGAGGCTTAGAAGTCATTTCTGCAATTCCCATAGAAAATCAACGGCGTCTCTATTCAATTGTGTGGAGCGCATATCAGGTGGGTTTTCTCTGCCGGCTTAAGAGATACACGTGAAACTAAAGCCGATCCTGGGTGCCTAGGGTGCCTGTCATCCAATCCGCACTGAATTTCATTTCTAGCACATAGCCAAAAAATCGCCCCATTGACTTACATTGGAGTGCAGAAAAGGTCATTTTTTCTCGGTCCCTTTAAGAGGTAGGAGTTAAACAAGCTTAGGTCTGCGGTGCCCAGGGGGGACCCCATCCAGCCCGCACTGAGTTTCATTCCTACCACCTTAGGAAAAAAAGTCATTATTTTGAGGCTTAGAAGTCATTTCTGCAATTCCCATAGAAAATCAACGGCGTCTCTATTCAATTGTGTGGAGCGCATATCAGGTGGGTTTTCTCTGCCGGCTTAAGAGATACACGTGAAACTAAAGCCGATCCTGGGTGCCTAGGGTGCCTGTCATCCAATCCGCACTGAATTTCATTTCTAGCACATAGCCAAAAAATCGCCCCATTGACTTACATTGGAGTGCAGAAAAGGTCATTTTTTCTCGGTCCCTTTAAGAGGTAGGAGTTAAACAAGCTTAGGTCTGCGGTGCCCAGGGGGGACCCCATCCAGCCCGCACTGAGTTTCATTCCTACCACCTTAGGAAAAAAAGTCATTATTTTGAGGCTTAGAAGTCATTTCTGCAATTCCCATAGAAAATCAACGGCGTCTCTATTCAATTGTGTGGAGCGCATATCAGGTGGGTTTTCTCTGCCGGCTTAAGAGATACACGTGAAACTAAAGCCGATCCTGGGTGCCTAGGGTGCCTGTCATCCAATCCGCACTGAATTTCATTTCTAGCACATAGCCAAAAAATCGCCCCATTGACTTACATTGGAGTGCAGAAAAGGTCATTTTTTCTCGGTCCCTTTAAGAGGTAGGAGTTAAACAAGCTTAGGTCTGCGGTGCCCAGGGGGGACCCCATCCAGCCCGCACTGAGTTTCATTCCTACCACCTTAGGAAAAAAAGTCATTATTTTGAGGCTTAGAAGTCATTTCTGCAATTCCCATAGAAAATCAACGGCGTCTCTATTCAATTGTGTGGAGCGCATATCAGGTGGGTTTTCTCTGCCGGCTTAAGAGATACACGTGAAACTAAAGCCGATCCTGGGTGCCTAGGGTGCCTGTCATCCAATCCGCACTGAATTTCATTTCTAGCACATAGCCAAAAAATCGCCCCATTGACTTACATTGGAGTGCAGAAAAGGTCATTTTTTCTCGGTCCCTTTAAGAGGTAGGAGTTAAACAAGCTTAGGTCTGCGGTGCCCAGGGGGGACCCCATCCAGCCCGCACTGAGTTTCATTCCTACCACCTTAGGAAAAAAAGTCATTATTTTGAGGCTTAGAAGTCATTTCTGCAATTCCCATAGAAAATCAACGGCGTCTCTAATTCAATTGTGTGGAGCGCATATCAGGTGGGTTTTCTCTGCCGGCTTAAGAGATACACGTGAAACTAAAGCCGATCCTGGGTGCCTAGGGTGCCTGTCATCCAATCCGCACTGAATTTCATTTCTAGCACATAGCCAAAAAATCGCCCCATTGACTTACATTGGAGTGCAGAAAAGGTCATTTTTTCTCGGTCCCTTTAAGAGGTAGGAGTTAAACAAGCTTAGGTCTGCGGTGCCCAGGGGGGACCCCATCCAGCCCGCACTGAGTTTCATTCCTACCACCTTAGGAAAAAAAGTCATTATTTTGAGGCTTAGAAGTCATTTCTGCAATTCCCATAGAAAATCAACGGCGTCTCTATTCAATTGTGTGGAGCGCATATCAGGTGGGTTTTCTCTGCCGGCTTAAGAGATACACGTGAAACTAAAGCCGATCCTGGGTGCCTAGGGTGCCTGTCATCCAATCCGCACTGAATTTCATTTCTAGCACATAGCCAAAAAATCGCCCCATTGACTTACATTGGAGTGCAGAAAAGGTCATTTTTTCTCGGTCCCTTTAAGAGGTAGGAGTTAAACAAGCTTAGGTCTGCGGTGCCCAGGGGGGACCCCATCCAGCCCGCACTGAGTTTCATTCCTACCACCTTAGGAAAAAAAGTCATTATTTTGAGGCTTAGAAGTCATTTCTGCAATTCCCATAGAAAATCAACGGCGTCTCTAATTCAATTGTGTGGAGCGCATATCAGGTGGGTTTTCTCTGCCGGCTTAAGAGATACACGTGAAACTAAAGCCGATCCTGGGTGCCTAGGGTGCCTGTCATCCAATCCGCACTGAATTTCATTTCTAGCACATAGCCAAAAAATCGCCCCATTGACTTACATTGGAGTGCAGAAAAGGTCATTTTTTCTCGGTCCCTTTAAGAGGTAGGAGTTAAACAAGCTTAGGTCTGCGGTGCCCAGGGGGGACCCCATCCAGCCCGCACTGAGTTTCATTCCTACCACCTTAGGAAAAAAAGTCATTATTTTGAGGCTTAGAAGTCATTTCTGCAATTCCCATAGAAAATCAATGGCGTCTCTATTCAATTGTGTGGAGCGCATATCAGGTGGGTTTTCTCTGCCGGCTTAAGAGATACACGTGAAACTAAAGCCGATCCTGGGTGCCTAGGGTGCCTGTCATCCAATCCGCACTGAATTTCATTTCTAGCACATAGCCAAAAAATCGCCCCATTGACTTACATTGGAGTGCAGAAAAGGTCATTTTTTCTCGGTCCCTTTAAGAGGTAGGAGTTAAACAAGCTTAGGTCTGCGGTGCCCAGGGGGGACCCCATCCAGCCCGCACTGAGTTTCATTCCTACCACCTTAGGAAAAAAAGTCATTATTTTGAGGCTTAGAAGTCATTTCTGCAATTCCCATAGAAAATCAACGGCGTCTCTAATTCAATTGTGTGGAGCGCATATCAGGTGGGTTTTCTCTGCCGGCTTAAGAGATACACGTGAAACTAAAGCCGATCCTGGGTGCCTAGGGTGCCTGTCATCCAATCCGCACTGAATTTCATTTCTAGCACATAGCCAAAAAATCGCCCCATTGACTTACATTGGAGTGCAGAAAAGGTCATTTTTTCTCGGTCCCTTTAAGAGGTAGGAGTTAAACAAGCTTAGGTCTGCGGTGCCCAGGGGGGACCCCATCCAGCCCGCACTGAGTTTCATTCCTACCACCTTAGGAAAAAAAGTCATTATTTTGAGGCTTAGAAGTCATTTCTGCAATTCCCATAGAAAATCAACGGCGTCTCTATTCAATTGTGTGGAGCGCATATCAGGTGGGTTTTCTCTGCCGGCTTAAGAGATACACGTGAAACTAAAGCCGATCCTGGGTGCCTAGGGTGCCTGTCATCCAATCCGCACTGAATTTCATTTCTAGCACATAGCCAAAAAATCGCCCCATTGACTTACATTGGAGTGCAGAAAAGGTCATTTTTTCTCGGTCCCTTTAAGAGGTAGGAGTTAAACAAGCTTAGGTCTGCGGTGCCCAGGGGGGACCCCATCCAGCCCGCACTGAGTTTCATTCCTACCACCTTAGGAAAAAAAGTCATTATTTTGAGGCTTAGAAGTCATTTCTGCAATTCCCATAGAAAATCAACGGCGTCTCTATTCAATTGTGTGGAGCGCATATCAGGTGGGTTTTCTCTGCCGGCTTAAGAGATACACGTGAAACTAAAGCCGATCCTGGGTGCCTAGGGTGCCTGTCATCCAATCCGCACTGAATTTCATTTCTAGCACATAGCCAAAAAATCGCCCCATTGACTTACATTGGAGTGCAGAAAAGGTCATTTTTTCTCGGTCCCTTTAAGAGGTAGGAGTTAAACAAGCTTAGGTCTGCGGTGCCCAGGGGGGACCCCATCCAGCCCGCACTGAGTTTCATTCCTACCACCTTAGGAAAAAAAGTCATTATTTTGAGGCTTAGAAGTCATTTCTGCAATTCCCATAGAAAATCAACGGCGTCTCTATTCAATTGTGTGGAGCGCATATCAGGTGGGTTTTCTCTGCCGGCTTAAGAGATACACGTGAAACTAAAGCCGATCCTGGGTGCCTAGGGTGCCTGTCATCCAATCCGCACTGAATTTCATTTCTAGCACATAGCCAAAAAATCGCCCCATTGACTTACATTGGAGTGCAGAAAAGGTCATTTTTTCTCGGTCCCTTTAAGAGGTAGGAGTTAAACAAGCTTAGGTCTGCGGTGCCCAGGGGGGACCCCATCCAGCCCGCACTGAGTTTCATTCCTACCACCTTAGGAAAAAAAGTCATTATTTTGAGGCTTAGAAGTCATTTCTGCAATTCCCATAGAAAATCAACGGCGTCTCTAATTCAATTGTGTGGAGCGCATATCAGGTGGGTTTTCTCTGCCGGCTTAAGAGATACACGTGAAACTAAAGCCGATCCTGGGTGCCTAGGGTGCCTGTCATCCAATCCGCACTGAATTTCATTTCTAGCACATAGCCAAAAAATCGCCCCATTGACTTACATTGGAGTGCAGAAAAGGTCATTTTTTCTCGGTCCCTTTAAGAGGTAGGAGTTAAACAAGCTTAGGTCTGCGGTGCCCAGGGGGGACCCCATCCAGCCCGCACTGAGTTTCATTCCTACCACCTTAGGAAAAAAAGTCATTATTTTGAGGCTTAGAAGTCATTTCTGCAATTCCCATAGAAAATCAACTGGCGTCTCTATTCAATTGTGTGGAGCGCATATCAGGTGGGTTTTCTCTGCCGGCTTAAGAGATACACGTGAAACTAAAGCCGATCCTGGGTGCCTAGGGTGCCTGTCATCCAATCCGCACTGAATTTCATTTCTAGCACATAGCCAAAAAATCGCCCCATTGACTTACATTGGAGTGCAGAAAAGGTCATTTTTTCTCGGTCCCTTTAAGAGGTAGGAGTTAAACAAGCTTAGGTCTGCGGTGCCCAGGGGGGACCCCATCCAGCCCGCACTGAGTTTCATTCCTACCACCTTAGGAAAAAAAGTCATTATTTTGAGGCTTAGAAGTCATTTCTGCAATTCCCATAGAAAATCAACGGCGTCTCTATTCAATTGTGTGGAGCGCATATCAGGTGGGTTTTCTCTGCCGGCTTAAGAGATACACGTGAAACTAAAGCCGATCCTGGGTGCCTAGGGTGCCTGTCATCCAATCCGCACTGAATTTCATTTCTAGCACATAGCCAAAAAATCGCCCCATTGACTTACATTGGAGTGCAGAAAAGGTCATTTTTTCTCGGTCCCTTTAAGAGGTAGGAGTTAAACAAGCTTAGGTCTGCGGTGCCCAGGGGGGACCCCATCCAGCCCGCACTGAGTTTCATTCCTACCACCTTAGGAAAAAAAGTCATTATTTTGAGGCTTAGAAGTCATTTCTGCAATTCCCATAGAAAATCAACGGCGTCTCTAATTCAATTGTGTGGAGCGCATATCAGGTGGGTTTTCTCTGCCGGCTTAAGAGATACACGTGAAACTAAAGCCGATCCTGGGTGCCTAGGGTGCCTGTCATCCAATCCGCACTGAATTTCATTTCTAGCACATAGCCAAAAAATCGCCCCATTGACTTACATTGGAGTGCAGAAAAGGTCATTTTTTCTCGGTCCCTTTAAGAGGTAGGAGTTAAACAAGCTTAGGTCTGCGGTGCCCAGGGGGGACCCCATCCAGCCCGCACTGAGTTTCATTCCTACCACCTTAGGAAAAAAAGTCATTATTTTGAGGCTTAGAAGTCATTTCTGCAATTCCCATAGAAAATCAACGGCGTCTCTATTCAATTGTGTGGAGCGCATATCAGGTGGGTTTTCTCTGCCGGCTTAAGAGATACACGTGAAACTAAAGCCGATCCTGGGTGCCTAGGGTGCCTGTCATCCAATCCGCACTGAATTTCATTTCTAGCACATAGCCAAAAAATCGCCCCATTGACTTACATTGGAGTGCAGAAAAGGTCATTTTTTTCTCGGTCCCTTTAAGAGGTAGGAGTTAAACAAGCTTAGGTCTGCGGTGCCCAGGGGGGACCCCATCCAGCCCGCACTGAGTTTCATTCCTACCACCTTAGGAAAAAAAGTCATTATTTTGAGGCTTAGAAGTCATTTCTGCAATTCCCATAGAAAATCAATGGCGTCTCTATTCAATTGTGTGGAGCGCATATCAGGTGGATTTTCTCTGCCGGCTTAAGAGATACACGTGAAACTAAAGCCGATCCTGGGTGCCTAGGGTGCCTGTCATCCAATCCGCACTGAATTTCATTTCTAGCACATAGCCAAAAAATCGCCCCATTGACTTACATTGGAGTGCAGAAAAGGTCATTTTTTCTCGGTCCCTTTAAGAGGTAGGAGTTAAACAAGCTTAGGTCTGCGGTGCCCAGGGGGGACCCCATCCAGCCCGCACTGAGTTTCATTCCTACCACCTTAGGAAAAAAAGTCATTATTTTGAGGCTTAGAAGTCATTTCTGCAATTCCCATAGAAAAAATGTTCTTGCAGTCCTAAGGCGGCACACCATGGGTTAAGTCTAGGATCCCGAGTGCAAGGCAGAAGAGACATGCTCAGCAGTATCCAATCAAAAAAGGACACATGGTATAAGAGGCCGGATCAACCACACCAACACAGAGTTTTTTTCCTTCTGCAAGTAGGAAGAGACAATTATGTGTTTTTGCACTTAATTTACACTTGTTTCTTTGTGTTTTTTTTCAGATTTGCCTGAGCAGTGTTTGCTGGCACAACGCATGTTTCAGACTTGGAGACCAGGCTACAGTGTTGCAGTCTGCCTTGATCTGTCATGCCCTGGATGGGATCTAGAGTTGGACTCAGGACTATAATATATGGTTCTCCAATCTCTTTTTCGATCCCTGTCCGCACAGTCCTCCCGGAGATGACCTGACCTGCAGATGACCTGATATGCGGAGGACCTAATGTGCGGACCACCATACATTCATTTGGTGCATGGTTCCTGTCTACCTACTCCGTCCTCTGGGGATGAATGGGACAGGACCTACATGCCGCGGGACAAGTCCTCCCGGTGATGACCTGACATGCAGATGACCCGATATGCGGAGGACCTAATGTGCGGACCACCTTACATTCATTTGATGCATGGTTCCTGTCTACCTACTCCGTCCTCTGGGGATGAATGGGACAGGACCTACATGCCGCGGGACAAGTCCTCCCGGTGATGACCTGACATGCAGATGACCTGATATGCGGAGGACCTAAGGTACGGACCACCATACATTCATTTGATGCATGGCTCCTGTCTACCTACTACGTCCTCTGGGAGGACCTACATGCCGCGGGACATGGTGAGTGTATAACACCTATCAGGTTATCTGATGGTGGTGTTTTCCCGTTTATTATTCACTTAGCTGTGTTATGGTGATTTCTGGCATTGCCAATATGGGGGCAGGTTGGTAATCTTGAATTTTGGCGCCAAAGACGCCCGTGCTGAATTCCCCCGCCACTCTATGCACGAGGTGCCGGCGTGCGGTCCACCTGCGTTCCAGCGTGCTGGGAGCTTCCTGCCACACTGAATACCCTTTCCGCTATCGCCTGTCATGCTGAAATAGAGGGTGTGTATGTTTCCGTCTGTCACACATCATGCAACGGTAATTACCGGCCTCCTCATTTAGGTAGTTGGTGCCTAAATTACGGGCTCTGCATCGGCATCCCGGTCTCTGTGCCTTCCTTTTTTCAGCTAAAGAGTAGGTGCTGACAGCAGGCGTTATGTGCGCGCCCTTTTGCTGCGTAGCTTATGGGGAAATTACCTGAGGGTTTTTATTTATTATTTCTGTTTTCCCCTCCTTATCAGTTGATCAGAGTTAGCAAGGGTTACAGCGGTATATATATGATTCTGTAACTGTGTTTGATGATGAGCTTGTTTTACTACTCTCACTCCCATCATGCTAACTTTTCATTGGGAGATCTCTGTGTATCACTGAGCTCTGCTGGGAGAGTAGTCTCTATGTCATTCATCCTTCCCCAGCAGCCACGCCCCTAGGGCGTGGTTTATACTTTGTATTGAGTTTGGAGCATTTTGTCTGCTCTCTCTCTCTCCTCTAACTCTGAGGGGAATCCCCTAGCTGTTATATATTGGGAGATCACTGTTCTAATCTGCTATTTTGCTGTGAACACATAGGGGGAATTGGAATTTTTTTCTGCAACTCGGGGATATTTCCACCAGTTGTACTGATTTATTATACTGATACTATTATACTCTATTTTTGTGTTCGTATAAGAGTTTTTCCCCCTGTGTTATGTTTCTGCTTCCACTCCCATCTTACACTATAGCAGATGGGAGGGTTCTGTATTGTCTGCGCCCTGATGAGTGGAGTAGTCAAGTCATATGCCTTTCCCCTTCTGCGGTAGTTCTGGGGGTTTGTTCACTGGGTTGTTTAACATTTTGTGCCCTTTATCGTACTCGCATATATATCCCTTTCTGTTGCTCTGGCTGTTTCTGTTTCTATTTTCTGTTTCAGAATGAACTCTCCTGCCAAAGGATACATCAGCAGGAGGAGTCACAGATTTTGACAGCCCTATCATCAGTTTCTTCCATGAGGATCATTCTGCGGAGATTGCCTGAACTGATGGATTTGCTTGAACAGTGTTGTGGACACAACGCGTGACAGACTTGGTGACCACTCTGCAGTTTACAGTCTCGGTCTCGCCCTGAAAGACATCAGGATAGCAATCAGAACTATAATCTATGGTTCTCCCAACTCTTATTTATCCTGATCTGCACCATCCTCCTTTGGACGATCGGTTGTCAGACCTGCTTGCATTCAGATGACGCAGGATTTGTTTCCCTGTCTTTGCCGTCCCCTACTCGATGAACGGATTCAGACCTGCATGCATCCAGATCACACAGGGGACATGTTATTGTTTACCTATCATGCTCTTGGATGACGGTGTTTTTATTCCCGTCACTATCACACATTACTTGTGTATGCAACTATGTCTACTGGGGGCAGGTCTGATACCTCCATGCTACAATCCTCTTTATTGGATGCAGAGTTTAAACTTCTGGCGCAAAAATTAGCCACTCTGACTTTTCAGCGGACGACTAAATGCACGTGCAGCTGGTGTCTGAGCACCATCACAGTCCACCTGCAGATTAACGCACAAGGAGGTGTTCTCTGCCATGCTGAAATTTTCCCCGCTGACGGAGACACGAGGAGCCGGAGTCTCGGAAGTCGGGAGCGGCGGCCATTATGCCTCTAAAGCTAAGTACTGGAAAATGTGTTTTCTGTGTGTACTTTCTCGTTACCTGCACCCCGTTTTTTCAGGGAGAAGGGTAAAAAAGCTCTTTTTTAGGGGGGAGTGCGCCAGGAAGTCAATACCTGTTCCACGGGAGAGTTCCCGCCATTTGAAAAGCACGAGGAACTGGCTTCCAGAAGCACAACTTTGCTGTGCGTACAAAGTGAACAGTGGGCCTTGCTCGCCCTATAATGGCTTCAAGCTATCAGTGATGATCTATATACTTAGCTCTATGGTAAGTACCTCATTATCCCCTCTGTCTTTCATCCTTTTTTGCAGGATGTTTCTTTATTAGGACTGAGAGGAAATCCGATAAAGGATTTGGCTGTGTGTCACTACTACAGCTGAGACTTTGGAAGAGGGACCCTAGGGGATGTTGGGGCTGTGTATCGCTAGTCCGACTAAACGGTGGACCCCGGACTGAACTGTGAAACCGCACGACTTACTGACATCCTGCTACTGGAATTATCAGTACCAGTTCTCCTCTGTTACCGCCGCCACCTCACGTCCAGTTTTTGCTTAGCATACTCTGCCCTATAGTGGATATGGCTGATCCGGAAACAGTATATCCAGAAGGCGGCTGCTCGTTATCCTGCTGGTCGCTACATCGCCACTCTCTCAATAATGTAAGTAATATTTCCGGCACATTAGTCTCTTGTTATGAGACTTTAAATTATCTGCTTGCCTGCTGAAAAAAAAAAAAAAAAAAAAAATTTTTGTTACCTGAGCTTAGTGAGCTACACTCTAGGAGTCTCGTAAGTAGGATACTAATCCCTGTCTGTGATGGTAGCCCCACAATTCAAGACTTGGGTTGCATTACACACATAAATGACTGTCTACCCTGTTTAGGATCATCACAGCCTCGATGGGATACCTTGCGATGCAAGCCTAGCTCATATCATTGACCATTAGTCATGATAAATGTTTACTGTATGTGTTTTCCACATTATCCCCGTTTATGGGATCTGGGATGTATTACTTTTTGTCATCTAACCTGTTCGGTGTGTTTTTCTTTATGCGGCTAGGAAGAATTGTCTCAATGTCTTTCCCTGCGGCAGTCTACTCCTAGCTAGCGGGGAGAACCTTTTTTTAGGCGATTCTCCTTCTCCACGGCTTTACAGGGAAGCCTCCTAGTATTGTTAATACCGACATTCTAAGGAGACTATGTATATTGTTTTTTTGATGCTGGCTGTTTTTCTAGGAGTTGTTGTTTTCAGATTTATTCTCCTGCCAGAACGTAGCAGGAGGAATCACAGATTACACCAGCCCTATCAATGGCTCTTTTTCCAAGAGCACCATTCTATGGATATTGCGGGAACAGTGTGTCCTGATACTTTGGTATGTATTCAGCCGGGGGTTCCCTGGCTTTTGAAGTTCTCCTCTCTGAATCCGACTACCGCTGAGGAAGAGGAGAGAATCCGGGAACCGAGAGTGCAGCTCTTTCCCTTCCCTTTGGTGTGGTCCGGCTGCCATAGAATGACATAATCCCTGATGTTGGACAGCGTCCTCCTAATAAGTGAGTAACTATCTGGTTTCTCTTTTTTTGCCTACCTTGTGTACAGCCTCTCCAATAGATTCTAGTATCCAAGGAACAACTCTTAGCTATACAGAAACTTGTCATTTCTGACAAACCGGCTCGGAGGTTCCGTTCTACCCTTATAGTATGCCGTCTGTTGTACAGTATGCTCATGTGTGTTATTCATACACTCCTTTCCATTTTTTTTAAGCTATCTATATTCACAGGGCGTGTTCTCCGGACCCGTACAGGCGGTCAAGGGGACCCTTGATACCTGACTATTTTGTTAAATCATTTTACCAGGGATATATGGTTTCAGTTCCAGCTTATAACTCTGCTGTTTATTTGTACGAAGAAGGGAAGTAACATACCAGACATCTGGTTTTCAAGTCCAAAATATCTTTAGTTTGGACGAAGCACTCGCCTCAGCCTGGAACGCCCCTCCTAGGATGGTTTTGGTTCAGCCCCCTATCTCGCCGGGATCTTTCCGGCTGAGAATATGGGGAGGCTTTGGAGCTTTTTAGCTTAACACGATAGATTGCTTTGGACTACAGCAGACAATTGGAAAATCTCCAAAAGGTCTCTGTGTGTCTTTAGCCCGTTCTGTTTCAGAAGATGGTTGGCTTCCAATCTTTCTCCTCCAAGTTGGCTTAAATTAACAATTAGCCATGGTTCAAGGATTATCTTTCCTCCTTCAGACGCTTCTTCAGATGCTTCAATCAATCCCCTGGATGATAGAAGTGCTACTTCTGGGAAACCTGGTTATTTGTTTCTGCGGGAAAAGGAGAACTTCACAGCCTCAAGAAATATAAAAATAGTGCTTATGGCTTGTTCACTTCTTATTCCTCAAGCTCTAGATGGGACTACAGCTTATTCAGCAGGGCCATGTCAGTTGACTGGCCTGGATTTCAAGATCGTTCTTCAAGAGGGCTGAGAGCTGCTTCATGTTTAAGAAAAGCTTGACCTTTTTTACCTCCTTCTACGGGATTTTTATCCCTAAAAAAGCAGCCTTAAGCAGAAAAGTACTAAGTGTCTAAGTATTGGATTAATTCCCACCCGTGTGTGCTTTACACTGCTGTGTAGGTCCCATGGTGTGCCGCCTTAGGACTGCAAGAACGTAGGAATTTTGATACTTACCTAACGGGAAATTCCTGTTCTTGAAGTCCGTAGGCGGCACAACACACCCTCCCTTATTAAATATACTGCTGCATACGAACTCTGTGTTGGTGTGGTTGATCCGGCCTCTTATACCATGTGTCCTTTTTTGATTGGATACTGCTGAGCATGTCTCTTCTGCCTTGCACTCGGGATCCTAGACTTAACCCATGGTGTGCCGCCTACGGACTTCAAGAACAGGAATTTCCCGTTAGGTAAGTATCAAAATTCCTACGTTTCTGCACTTCAATGCCCCTTTTCTGCACTCCAATGTAAGTCAATGGGGCGATTTTTTGGCTATGTGCTAGAAATGAAATTCAGTGCGGATTGGATGACAGGCACCCTAGGCACCCAGGATCGGCTTTAGTTTCACGTGTATCTCTTAAGCCGGCAGAGAAAACCCACCTGATATGCGCTCCACACAATTGAATAGAGACGCCGTTGATTTTCTATGGGAATTGCAGAAATGACTTCTAAGCCTCAAAATAATGACTTTTTTTCCTAAGGTGGTAGGAATGAAACTCAGTGTGGGCTGGATGGGGTCCCCCCTGGGCACCGCAGACCTAAGCTTGTTTAACTCCTACCTCTTAAAGGGACCGAGAAAAAATGACCTTTTCTGCACTCCAATGTAAGTCAATGGGGCGATTTTTTGGCTATGTGCTAGAAATGAAATTCAGTGCGGATTGGATGACAGGCACCCTAGGCACCCAGGATCGGCTTTAGTTTCACGTGTATCTCTTAAGCCGGCAGAGAAAACCCACCTGATATGCGCTCCACACAATTGAATAGAGACGCCAGTTGATTTTCTATGGGAATTGCAGAAATGACTTCTAAGCCTCAAAATAATGACTTTTTTTCCTAAGGTGGTAGGAATGAAACTCAGTGCGGGCTGGATGGGGTCCCCCCTGGGCACCGCAGACCTAAGCTTGTTTAACTCCTACCTCTTAAAGGGACCGAGAAAAAATGACCTTTTCTGCACTCCAATGTAAGTCAATGGGGCGATTTTTTGGCTATGTGCTAGAAATGAAATTCAGTGCGGATTGGATGACAGGCACCCTAGGCACCCAGGATCGGCTTTAGTTTCACGTGTATCTCTTAAGCCGGCAGAGAAAACCCACCTGATATGCGCTCCACACAATTGAATAGAGACGCCAGTTGATTTTCTATGGGAATTGCAGAAATGACTTCTAAGCCTCAAAATAATGACTTTTTTTCCTAAGGTGGTAGGAATGAAACTCAGTGCGGGCTGGATGGGGTCCCCCCTGGGCACCGCAGACCTAAGCTTGTTTAACTCCTACCTCTTAAAGGGACCGAGAAAAAATGACCTTTTCTGCACTCCAATGTAAGTCAATGGGGCGATTTTTTGGCTATGTGCTAGAAATGAAATTCAGTGCGGATTGGATGACAGGCACCCTAGGCACCCAGGATCGGCTTTAGTTTCACGTGTATCTCTTAAGCCGGCAGAGAAAACCCACCTGATATGCGCTCCACACAATTGAATAGAGACGCCGTTGATTTTCTATGGGAATTGCAGAAATGACTTCTAAGCCTCAAAATAATGACTTTTTTTCCTAAGGTGGTAGGAATGAAACTCAGTGCGGGCTGGATGGGGTCCCCCCTGGGCACCGCAGACCTAAGCTTGTTTAACTCCTACCTCTTAAAGGGACCGAGAAAAAATGACCTTTTCTGCACTCCAATGTAAGTCAATGGGGCGATTTTTTGGCTATGTGCTAGAAATGAAATTCAGTGCGGATTGGATGACAGGCACCCTAGGCACCCAGGATCGGCTTTAGTTTCACGTGTATCTCTTAAGCCGGCAGAGAAAACCCACCTGATATGCGCTCCACACAATTGAATAGAGACGCCGTTGATTTTCTATGGGAATTGCAGAAATGACTTCTAAGCCTCAAAATAATGACTTTTTTTCCTAAGGTGGTAGGAATGAAACTCAGTGCGGGCTGGATGGGGTCCCCCCTGGGCACCGCAGACCTAAGCTTGTTTAACTCCTACCTCTTAAAGGGACCGAGAAAAAATGACCTTTTCTGCACTCCAATGTAAGTCAATGGGGCGATTTTTTGGCTATGTGCTAGAAATGAAATTCAGTGCGGATTGGATGACAGGCACCCTAGGCACCCAGGATCGGCTTTAGTTTCACGTGTATCTCTTAAGCCGGCAGAGAAAACCCACCTGATATGCGCTCCACACAATTGAATAGAGACGCCGTTGATTTTCTATGGGAATTGCAGAAATGACTTCTAAGCCTCAAAATAATGACTTTTTTTCCTAAGGTGGTAGGAATGAAACTCAGTGCGGGCTGGATGGGGTCCCCCCTGGGCACCGCAGACCTAAGCTTGTTTAACTCCTACCTCTTAAAGGGACCGAGAAAAAATGACCTTTTCTGCACTCCAATGTAAGTCAATGGGGCGATTTTTTGGCTATGTGCTAGAAATGAAATTCAGTGCGGATTGGATGACAGGCACCCTAGGCACCCAGGATCGGCTTTAGTTTCACGTGTATCTCTTAAGCCGGCAGAGAAAACCCACCTGATATGCGCTCCACACAATTGAATAGAGACGCCGTTGATTTTCTATGGGAATTGCAGAAATGACTTCTAAGCCTCAAAATAATGACTTTTTTTCCTAAGGTGGTAGGAATGAAACTCAGTGCGGGCTGGATGGGGTCCCCCCTGGGCACCGCAGACCTAAGCTTGTTTAACTCCTACCTCTTAAAGGGACCGAGAAAAAATGACCTTTTCTGCACTCCAATGTAAGTCAATGGGGCGATTTTTTGGCTATGTGCTAGAAATGAAATTCAGTGCGGATTGGATGACAGGCACCCTAGGCACCCAGGATCGGCTTTAGTTTCACGTGTATCTCTTAAGCCGGCAGAGAAAACCCACCTGATATGCGCTCCACACAATTGAATAGAGACGCCGTTGATTTTCTATGGGAATTGCAGAAATGACTTCTAAGCCTCAAAATAATGACTTTTTTTCCTAAGGTGGTAGGAATGAAACTCAGTGCGGGCTGGATGGGGTCCCCCCTGGGCACCGCAGACCTAAGCTTGTTTAACTCCTACCTCTTAAAGGGACCGAGAAAAAATGACCTTTTCTGCACTCCAATGTAAGTCAATGGGGCGATTTTTTGGCTATGTGCTAGAAATGAAATTCAGTGCGGATTGGATGACAGGCACCCTAGGCACCCAGGATCGGCTTTAGTTTCACGTGTATCTCTTAAGCCGGCAGAGAAAACCCACCTGATATGCGCTCCACACAATTGAATTAGAGACGCCGTTGATTTTCTATGGGAATTGCAGAAATGACTTCTAAGCCTCAAAATAATGACTTTTTTTCCTAAGGTGGTAGGAATGAAACTCAGTGCGGGCTGGATGGGGTCCCCCCTGGGCACCGCAGACCTAAGCTTGTTTAACTCCTACCTCTTAAAGGGACCGAGAAAAAATGACCTTTTCTGCACTCCAATGTAAGTCAATGGGGCGATTTTTTGGCTATGTGCTAGAAATGAAATTCAGTGCGGATTGGATGACAGGCACCCTAGGCACCCAGGATCGGCTTTAGTTTCACGTGTATCTCTTAAGCCGGCAGAGAAAACCCACCTGATATGCGCTCCACACAATTGAATTAGAGACGCCGTTGATTTTCTATGGGAATTGCAGAAATGACTTCTAAGCCTCAAAATAATGACTTTTTTTCCTAAGGTGGTAGGAATGAAACTCAGTGCGGGCTGGATGGGGTCCCCCCTGGGCACCGCAGACCTAAGCTTGTTTAACTCCTACCTCTTAAAGGGACCGAGAAAAAATGACCTTTTCTGCACTCCAATGTAAGTCAATGGGGCGATTTTTTGGCTATGTGCTAGAAATGAAATTCAGTGCGGATTGGATGACAGGCACCCTAGGCACCCAGGATCGGCTTTAGTTTCACGTGTATCTCTTAAGCCGGCAGAGAAAATCCACCTGATATGCGCTCCACACAATTGAATAGAGACGCCATTGATTTTCTATGGGAATTGCAGAAATGACTTCTAAGCCTCAAAATAATGACTTTTTTTCCTAAGGTGGTAGGAATGAAACTCAGTGCTGGGCTGGATGGGGTCCCCCCTGGGCACCGCAGACCTAAGCTTGTTTAACTCCTACCTCTTAAAGGGACCGAGAAAAAATGACCTTTTCTGCACTCCAATGTAAGTCAATGGGGCGATTTTTTGGCTATGTGCTAGAAATGAAATTCAGTGCGGATTGGATGACAGGCACCCTAGGCACCCAGGATCGGCTTTAGTTTCACGTGTATCTCTTAAGCCGGCAGAGAAAACCCACCTGATATGCGCTCCACACAATTGAATTAGAGACGCCGTTGATTTTCTATGGGAATTGCAGAAATGACTTCTAAGCCTCAAAATAATGACTTTTTTTCCTAAGGTGGTAGGAATGAAACTCAGTGCGGGCTGGATGGGGTCCCCCCTGGGCACCGCAGACCTAAGCTTGTTTAACTCCTACCTCTTAAAGGGACCGAGAAAAAATGACCTTTTCTGCACTCCAATGTAAGTCAATGGGGCGATTTTTTGGCTATGTGCTAGAAATGAAATTCAGTGCGGATTGGATGACAGGCACCCTAGGCACCCAGGATCGGCTTTAGTTTCACGTGTATCTCTTAAGCCGGCAGAGAAAACCCACCTGATATGCGCTCCACACAATTGAATAGAGACGCCGTTGATTTTCTATGGGAATTGCAGAAATGACTTCTAAGCCTCAAAATAATGACTTTTTTTCCTAAGGTGGTAGGAATGAAACTCAGTGCGGGCTGGATGGGGTCCCCCCTGGGCACCGCAGACCTAAGCTTGTTTAACTCCTACCTCTTAAAGGGACCGAGAAAAAATGACCTTTTCTGCACTCCAATGTAAGTCAATGGGGCGATTTTTTGGCTATGTGCTAGAAATGAAATTCAGTGCGGATTGGATGACAGGCACCCTAGGCACCCAGGATCGGCTTTAGTTTCACGTGTATCTCTTAAGCCGGCAGAGAAAATCCACCTGATATGCGCTCCACACAATTGAATAGAGACGCCGTTGATTTTCTATGGGAATTGCAGAAATGACTTCTAAGCCTCAAAATAATGACTTTTTTCCTAAGGTGGTAGGAATGAAACTCAGTGCGGGCTGGATGGGGTCCCCCCTGGGCACCGCAGACCTAAGCTTGTTTAACTCCTACCTCTTAAAGGGACCGAGAAAAAATGACCTTTTCTGCACTCCAATGTAAGTCAATGGGGCGATTTTTTGGCTATGTGCTAGAAATGAAATTCAGTGCGGATTGGATGACAGGCACCCTAGGCACCCAGGATCGGCTTTAGTTTCACGTGTATCTCTTAAGCCGGCAGAGAAAACCCACCTGATATGCGCTCCACACAATTGAATAGAGACGCCGTTGATTTTCTATGGGAATTGCAGAAATGACTTCTAAGCCTCAAAATAATGACTTTTTTTCCTAAGGTGGTAGGAATGAAACTCAGTGCGGGCTGGATGGGGTCCCCCCTGGGCACCGCAGACCTAAGCTTGTTTAACTCCTACCTCTTAAAGGGACCGAGAAAAAATGACCTTTTCTGCACTCCAATGTAAGTCAATGGGGCGATTTTTTGGCTATGTGCTAGAAATGAAATTCAGTGCGGATTGGATGACAGGCACCCTAGGCACCCAGGATCGGCTTTAGTTTCACGTGTATCTCTTAAGCCGGCAGAGAAAATCCACCTGATATGCGCTCCACACAATTGAATAGAGACGCCATTGATTTTCTATGGGAATTGCAGAAATGACTTCTAAGCCTCAAAATAATGACTTTTTTTCCTAAGGTGGTAGGAATGAAACTCAGTGTGGGCTGGATGGGGTCCCCCCTGGGCACCGCAGACCTAAGCTTGTTTAACTCCTACCTCTTAAAGGGACCGAGAAAAAATGACCTTTTCTGCACTCCAATGTAAGTCAATGGGGCGATTTTTTGGCTATGTGCTAGAAATGAAATTCAGTGCGGATTGGATGACAGGCACCCTAGGCACCCAGGATCGGCTTTAGTTTCACGTGTATCTCTTAAGCCGGCAGAGAAAACCCACCTGATATGCGCTCCACACAATTGAATAGAGACGCCGTTGATTTTCTATGGGAATTGCAGAAATGACTTCTAAGCCTCAAAATAATGACTTTTTTTCCTAAGGTGGTAGGAATGAAACTCAGTGCGGGCTGGATGGGGTCCCCCCTGGGCACCGCAGACCTAAGCTTGTTTAACTCCTACCTCTTAAAGGGACCGAGAAAAAATGACCTTTTCTGCACTCCAATGTAAGTCAATGGGGCGATTTTTTGGCTATGTGCTAGAAATGAAATTCAGTGCGGATTGGATGACAGGCACCCTAGGCACCCAGGATCGGCTTTAGTTTCACGTGTATCTCTTAAGCCGGCAGAGAAAACCCACCTGATATGCGCTCCACACAATTGAATAGAGACGCCGTTGATTTTCTATGGGAATTGCAGAAATGACTTCTAAGCCTCAAAATAATGACTTTTTTTCCTAAGGTGGTAGGAATGAAACTCAGTGCGGGCTGGATGGGGTCCCCCCTGGGCACCGCAGACCTAAGCTTGTTTAACTCCTACCTCTTAAAGGGACCGAGAAAAAATGACCTTTTCTGCACTCCAATGTAAGTCAATGGGGCGATTTTTTGGCTATGTGCTAGAAATGAAATTCAGTGCGGATTGGATGACAGGCACCCTAGGCACCCAGGATCGGCTTTAGTTTCACGTGTATCTCTTAAGCCGGCAGAGAAAATCCACCTGATATGCGCTCCACACAATTGAATAGAGACGCCGTTGATTTTCTATGGGAATTGCAGAAATGACTTCTAAGCCTCAAAATAATGACTTTTTTTCCTAAGGTGGTAGGAATGAAACTCAGTGCGGGCTGGATGGGGTCCCCCCTGGGCACCGCAGACCTAAGCTTGTTTAACTCCTACCTCTTAAAGGGACCGAGAAAAAATGACCTTTTCTGCACTCCAATGTAAGTCAATGGGGCGATTTTTTGGCTATGTGCTAGAAATGAAATTCAGTGCGGATTGGATGACAGGCACCCTAGGCACCCAGGATCGGCTTTAGTTTCACGTGTATCTCTTAAGCCGGCAGAGAAAACCCACCTGATATGCGCTCCACACAATTGAATAGAGACGCCGTTGATTTTCTATGGGAATTGCAGAAATGACTTCTAAGCCTCAAAATAATGACTTTTTTTCCTAAGGTGGTAGGAATGAAACTCAGTGCGGGCTGGATGGGGTCCCCCTGGGCACCGCAGACCTAAGCTTGTTTAACTCCTACCTCTTAAAGGGACCGAGAAAAAATGACCTTTTCTGCACTCCAATGTAAGTCAATGGGGCGATTTTTTGGCTATGTGCTAGAAATGAAATTCAGTGCGGATTGGATGACAGGCACCCTAGGCACCCAGGATCGGCTTTAGTTTCACGTGTATCTCTTAAGCCGGCAGAGAAAACCCACCTGATATGCGCTCCACACAATTGAATAGAGACGCCGTTGATTTTCTATGGGAATTGCAGAAATGACTTCTAAGCCTCAAAATAATGACTTTTTTTCCTAAGGTGGTAGGAATGAAACTCAGTGCGGGCTGGATGGGGTCCCCCCTGGGCACCGCAGACCTAAGCTTGTTTAACTCCTACCTCTTAAAGGGACCGAGAAAAAATGACCTTTTCTGCACTCCAATGTAAGTCAATGGGGCGATTTTTTGGCTATGTGCTAGAAATGAAATTCAGTGCGGATTGGATGACAGGCACCCTAGGCACCCAGGATCGGCTTTAGTTTCACGTGTATCTCTTAAGCCGGCAGAGAAAACCCACCTGATATGCGCTCCACACAATTGAATAGAGACGCCGTTGATTTTCTATGGGAATTGCAGAAATGACTTCTAAGCCTCAAAATAATGACTTTTTTTCCTAAGGTGGTAGGAATGAAACTCAGTGCGGGCTGGATGGGGTCCCCCCTGGGCACCGCAGACCTAAGCTTGTTTAACTCCTACCTCTTAAAGGGACCGAGAAAAAATGACCTTTTCTGCACTCCAATGTAAGTCAATGGGGCGATTTTTTGGCTATGTGCTAGAAATGAAATTCAGTGCGGATTGGATGACAGGCACCCTAGGCACCCAGGATCGGCTTTAGTTTCACGTGTATCTCTTAAGCCGGCAGAGAAAACCCACCTGATATGCGCTCCACACAATTGAATAGAGACGCCATTGATTTTCTATGGGAATTGCAGAAATGACTTCTAAGCCTCAAAATAATGACTTTTTTTCCTAAGGTGGTAGGAATGAAACTCAGTGCGGGCTGGATGGGGTCCCCCCTGGGCACCGCAGACCTAAGCTTGTTTAACTCCTACCTCTTAAAGGGACCGAGAAAAAATGACCTTTTCTGCACTCCAATGTAAGTCAATGGGGCGATTTTTTGGCTATGTGCTAGAAATGAAATTCAGTGCGGATTGGATGACAGGCACCCTAGGCACCCAGGATCGGCTTTAGTTTCACGTGTATCTCTTAAGCCGGCAGAGAAAACCCACCTGATATGCGCTCCACACAATTGAATAGAGACGCCGTTGATTTTCTATGGGAATTGCAGAAATGACTTCTAAGCCTCAAAATAATGACTTTTTTTCCTAAGGTGGTAGGAATGAAACTCAGTGCGGGCTGGATGGGGTCCCCCCTGGGCACCGCAGACCTAAGCTTGTTTAACTCCTACCTCTTAAAGGGACCGAGAAAAAATGACCTTTTCTGCACTCCAATGTAAGTCAATGGGGCGATTTTTTGGCTATGTGCTAGAAATGAAATTCAGTGCGGATTGGATGACAGGCACCCTAGGCACCCAGGATCGGCTTTAGTTTCACGTGTATCTCTTAAGCCGGCAGAGAAAACCCACCTGATATGCGCTCCACACAATTGAATAGAGACGCCGTTGATTTTCTATGGGAATTGCAGAAATGACTTCTAAGCCTCAAAATAATGACTTTTTTTCCTAAGGTGGTAGGAATGAAACTCAGTGCGGGCTGGATGGGGTCCCCCTGGGCACCGCAGACCTAAGCTTGTTTAACTCCTACCTCTTAAAGGGACCGAGAAAAAATGACCTTTTCTGCACTCCAATGTAAGTCAATGGGGCGATTTTTTGGCTATGTGCTAGAAATGAAATTCAGTGCGGATTGGATGACAGGCACCCTAGGCACCCAGGATCGGCTTTAGTTTCACGTGTATCTCTTAAGCCGGCAGAGAAAACCCACCTGATATGCGCTCCACACAATTGAATAGAGACGCCGTTGATTTTCTATGGGAATTGCAGAAATGACTTCTAAGCCTCAAAATAATGACTTTTTTTCCTAAGGTGGTAGGAATGAAACTCAGTGCGGGCTGGATGGGGTCCCCCCTGGGCACCGCAGACCTAAGCTTGTTTAACTCCTACCTCTTAAAGGGACCGAGAAAAAATGACCTTTTCTGCACTCCAATGTAAGTCAATGGGGCGATTTTTTGGCTATGTGCTAGAAATGAAATTCAGTGCGGATTGGATGACAGGCACCCTAGGCACCCAGGATCGGCTTTAGTTTCACGTGTATCTCTTAAGCCGGCAGAGAAAACCCACCTGATATGCGCTCCACACAATTGAATAGAGACGCCGTTGATTTTCTATGGGAATTGCAGAAATGACTTCTAAGCCTCAAAATAATGACTTTTTTTCCTAAGGTGGTAGGAATGAAACTCAGTGCGGGCTGGATGGGGTCCCCCTGGGCACCGCAGACCTAAGCTTGTTTAACTCCTACCTCTTAAAGGGACCGAGAAAAAATGACCTTTTCTGCACTCCAATGTAAGTCAATGGGGCGATTTTTTGGCTATGTGCTAGAAATGAAATTCAGTGCGGATTGGATGACAGGCACCCTAGGCACCCAGGATCGGCTTTAGTTTCACGTGTATCTCTTAAGCCGGCAGAGAAAACCCACCTGATATGCGCTCCACACAATTGAATAGAGACGCTATTGATTTTCTATGGGAATTGCAGAAATGACTTCTAAGCCTCAAAATAATGACTTTTTTTCCTAAGGTGGTAGGAATGAAACTCAGTGTGGGCTGGATGGGGTCCCCCCTGGGCACCGCAGACCTAAGCTTGTTTAACTCCTACCTCTTAAAGGGACCGAGAAAAAATGACCTTTTCTGCACTCCAATGTAAGTCAATGGGGCGATTTTTTGGCTATGTGCTAGAAATGAAATTCAGTGCGGATTGGATGACAGGCACCCTAGGCACCCAGGATCGGCTTTAGTTTCACGTGTATCTCTTAAGCCGGCAGAGAAAACCCACCTGATATGCGCTCCACACAATTGAATAGAGACGCCGTTGATTTTCTATGGGAATTGCAGAAATGACTTCTAAGCCTCAAAATAATGACTTTTTTTCCTAAGGTGGTAGGAATGAAACTCAGTGCGGGCTGGATGGGGTCCCCCCTGGGCACCGCAGACCTAAGCTTGTTTAACTCCTACCTCTTAAAGGGACCGAGAAAAAATGACCTTTTCTGCACTCCAATGTAAGTCAATGGGGCGATTTTTTGGCTATGTGCTAGAAATGAAATTCAGTGCGGATTGGATGACAGGCACCCTAGGCACCCAGGATCGGCTTTAGTTTCACGTGTATCTCTTAAGCCGGCAGAGAAAATCCACCTGATATGCGCTCCACACAATTGAATAGAGACGCCATTGATTTTCTATGGGAATTGCAGAAATGACTTCTAAGCCTCAAAATAATGACTTTTTTTCCTAAGGTGGTAGGAATGAAACTCAGTGCGGGCTGGATGGGGTCCCCCCTGGGCACCGCAGACCTAAGCTTGTTTAACTCCTACCTCTTAAAGGGACCGAGAAAAAATGACCTTTTCTGCACTCCAATGTAAGTCAATGGGGCGATTTTTTGGCTATGTGCTAGAAATGAAATTCAGTGCGGATTGGATGACAGGCACCCTAGGCACCCAGGATCGGCTTTAGTTTCACGTGTATCTCTTAAGCCGGCAGAGAAAACCCACCTGATATGCGCTCCACACAATTGAATAGAGACGCCGTTGATTTTCTATGGGAATTGCAGAAATGACTTCTAAGCCTCAAAATAATGACTTTTTTTCCTAAGGTGGTAGGAATGAAACTCAGTGCGGGCTGGATGGGGTCCCCCCTGGGCACCGCAGACCTAAGCTTGTTTAACTCCTACCTCTTAAAGGGACCGAGAAAAAATGACCTTTTCTGCACTCCAATGTAAGTCAATGGGGCGATTTTTTGGCTATGTGCTAGAAATGAAATTCAGTGCGGATTGGATGACAGGCACCCTAGGCACCCAGGATCGGCTTTAGTTTCACGTGTATCTCTTAAGCCGGCAGAGAAAACCCACCTGATATGCGCTCCACACAATTGAATAGAGACGCCATTGATTTTCTATGGGAATTGCAGAAATGACTTCTAAGCCTCAAAATAATGACTTTTTTTCCTAAGGTGGTAGGAATGAAACTCAGTGTGGGCTGGATGGGGTCCCCCCTGGGCACCGCAGACCTAAGCTTGTTTAACTCCTACCTCTTAAAGGGACCGAGAAAAAATGACCTTTTCTGCACTCCAATGTAAGTCAATGGGGCGATTTTTTGGCTATGTGCTAGAAATGAAATTCAGTGCGGATTGGATGACAGGCACCCTAGGCACCCAGGATCGGCTTTAGTTTCACGTGTATCTCTTAAGCCGGCAGAGAAAACCCACCTGATATGCGCTCCACACAATTGAATAGAGACGCCGTTGATTTTCTATGGGAATTGCAGAAATGACTTCTAAGCCTCAAAATAATGACTTTTTTCCTAAGGTGGTAGGAATGAAACTCAGTGCGGGCTGGATGGGGTCCCCCCTGGGCACCGCAGACCTAAGCTTGTTTAACTCCTACCTCTTAAAGGGACCGAGAAAAAATGACCTTTTCTGCACTCCAATGTAAGTCAATGGGGCGATTTTTTGGCTATGTGCTAGAAATGAAATTCAGTGCGGATTGGATGACAGGCACCCTAGGCACCCAGGATCGGCTTTAGTTTCACGTGTATCTCTTAAGCCGGCAGAGAAAACCCACCTGATATGCGCTCCACACAATTGAATAGAGACGCCGTTGATTTTCTATGGGAATTGCAGAAATGACTTCTAAGCCTCAAAATAATGACTTTTTTCCTAAGGTGGTAGGAATGAAACTCAGTGCGGGCTGGATGGGGTCCCCCCTGGGCACCGCAGACCTAAGCTTGTTTAACTCCTACCTCTTAAAGGGACCGAGAAAAAATGACCTTTTCTGCACTCCAATGTAAGTCAATGGGGCGATTTTTTGGCTATGTGCTAGAAATGAAATTCAGTGCGGATTGGATGACAGGCACCCTAGGCACCCAGGATCGGCTTTAGTTTCACGTGTATCTCTTAAGCCGGCAGAGAAAATCCACCTGATATGCGCTCCACACAATTGAATAGAGACGCCGTTGATTTTCTATGGGAATTGCAGAAATGACTTCTAAGCCTCAAAATAATGACTTTTTTTCCTAAGGTGGTAGGAATGAAACTCAGTGCGGGCTGGATGGGGTCCCCCCTGGGCACCGCAGACCTAAGCTTGTTTAACTCCTACCTCTTAAAGGGACCGAGAAAAAATGACCTTTTCTGCACTCCAATGTAAGTCAATGGGGCGATTTTTTGGCTATGTGCTAGAATGAAATTCAGTTGCGGATTGGATGACAGGCACCCTAGGCACCCAGGATCGGCTTTAGTTTCACGTGTATCTCTTAAGCCGGCAGAGAAAACCCACCTGATATGCGCTCCACACAATTGATTTAGAGACGCCGTTGATTTTCTATGGGAATTGCAGAAATGACTTCTAAGCCTCAAAATAATGACTTTTTTTCCTAAGGTGGTAGGAATGAAACTCAGTGCGGGCTGGATGGGGTCCCCCCTGGGCACCGCAGACCTAAGCTTGTTTAACTCCTACCTCTTAAAGGGACCGAGAAAAAATGACCTTTTCTGCACTCCAATGTAAGTCAATGGGGCGATTTTTTGGCTATGTGCTAGAAATGAAATTCAGTGCGGATTGGATGACAGGCACCCTAGGCACCAGGATCGGCTTTAGTTTCACGTGTATCTCTTAAGCCGGCAGAGAAAACTCCACCTGATATGCGCTCCACACAATTGAATTAGAGACGCCGTTGATTTTCTATGGGAATTGCAGAAATGACTTCTAAGCCTCAAAATAATGACTTTTTTTCCTAAGGTGGTAGGAATGAAACTCAGTGCGGGCTGGATGGGGTGCCCCCCTGGGCACCGCAGACCTAAGCTTGTTTAACTCCTACCTCTTAAAGGGACCGAGAAAAAATGACCTTTTCTGCACTCCAATGTAAGTCAATGGGGCGATTTTTTGGCTATGTGCTAGAAATGAAATTCAGTGCGGATTGGATGACAGGCACCCTAGGCACCCAGGATCGGCTTTAGTTTCACGTGTATCTCTTAAGCCGGCAGAGAAAACCCACCTGATATGCGCTCCACACAATTGAATAGAGACGCCGTTGATTTTCTATGGGAATTGCAGAAATGACTTCTAAGCCTCAAAATAATGACTTTTTTTCCTAAGGTGGTAGGAATGAAACTCAGTGCGGGCTGGATGGGGTCCCCCCTGGGCACCGCAGACCTAAGCTTGTTTAACTCCTACCTCTTAAAGGGACCGAGAAAAAATGACCTTTTCTGCACTCCAATGTAAGTCAATGGGGCGATTTTTTGGCTATGTGCTAGAAATGAAATTCAGTGCGGATTGGATGACAGGCACCCTAGGCACCCAGGATCGGCTTTAGTTTCACGTGTATCTCTTAAGCCGGCAGAGAAAACCCACCTGATATGCGCTCCACACAATTGAATAGAGACGCCGTTGATTTTCTATGGGAATTGCAGAAATGACTTCTAAGCCTCAAAATAATGACTTTTTTTCCTAAGGTGGTAGGAATGAAACTCAGTGCGGGCTGGATGGGGTCCCCCCTGGGCACCGCAGACCTAAGCTTGTTTAACTCCTACCTCTTAAAGGGACCGAGAAAAAATGACCTTTTCTGCACTCCAATGTAAGTCAATGGGGCGATTTTTTGGCTATGTGCTAGAAATGAAATTCAGTGCGGATTGGATGACAGGCACCCTAGGCACCCAGGATCGGCTTTAGTTTCACGTGTATCTCTTAAGCCGGCAGAGAAAACCCACCTGATATGCGCTCCACACAATTGAATAGAGACGCCAGTTGATTTTCTATGGGAATTGCAGAAATGACTTCTAAGCCTCAAAATAATGACTTTTTTTCCTAAGGTGGTAGGAATGAAACTCAGTGCGGGCTGGATGGGGTCCCCCCTGGGCACCGCAGACCTAAGCTTGTTTAACTCCTACCTCTTAAAGGGACCGAGAAAAAATGACCTTTTCTGCACTCCAATGTAAGTCAATGGGGCGATTTTTTTGGCTATGTGCTAGAAATGAAATTCAGTGCGGATTGGATGACAGGCACCCTAGGCACCCAGGATCGGCTTTAGTTTCACGTGTATCTCTTAAGCCGGCAGAGAAAACCCACCTGATATGCGCTCCACACAATTGAATAGAGACGCCGTTGATTTTCTATGGGAATTGCAGAAATGACTTCTAAGCCTCAAAATAATGACTTTTTTTCCTAAGGTGGTAGGAATGAAACTCAGTGCGGGCTGGATGGGGTCCCCCCTGGGCACCGCAGACCTAAGCTTGTTTAACTCCTACCTCTTAAAGGGACCGAGAAAAAATGACCTTTTCTGCACTCCAATGTAAGTCAATGGGGCGATTTTTTGGCTATGTGCTAGAAATGAAATTCGGTGCGGATTGGATGACAGGCACCCTAGGCACCCAGGATCGGCTTTAGTTTCACGTGTATCTCTTAAGCCGGCAGAGAAAACCCACCTGATATGCGCTCCACACAATTGAATAGAGACGCCGTTGATTTTCTATGGGAATTGCAGAAATGACTTCTAAGCCTCAAAATAATGACTTTTTTTCCTAAGGTGGTAGGAATGAAACTCAGTGCGGGCTGGATGGGGTCCCCCCTGGGCACCGCAGACCTAAGCTTGTTTAACTCCTACCTCTTAAAGGGACCGAGAAAAAATGACCTTTTCTGCACTCCAATGTAAGTCAATGGGGCGATTTTTTGGCTATGTGCTAGAAATGAAATTCAGTGCGGATTGGATGACAGGCACCCTAGGCACCCAGGATCGGCTTTAGTTTCACGTGTATCTCTTAAGCCGGCAGAGAAAACCCACCTGATATGCGCTCCACACAATTGAATAGAGACGCCGTTGATTTTCTATGGGAATTGCAGAAATGACTTCTAAGCCTCAAAATAATGACTTTTTTTCCTAAGGTGGTAGGAATGAAACTCAGTGCGGGCTGGATGGGGTCCCCCCTGGGCACCGCAGACCTAAGCTTGTTTAACTCCTACCTCTTAAAGGGACCGAGAAAAAATGACCTTTTCTGCACTCCAATGTAAGTCAATGGGGCGATTTTTTGGCTATGTGCTAGAAATGAAATTCAGTGCGGATTGGATGACAGGCACCCTAGGCACCCAGGATCGGCTTTAGTTTCACGTGTATCTCTTAAGCCGGCAGAGAAAATCCCACCTGATATGCGCTCCACACAATTGAATAGAGACGCCGTTGATTTTCTATGGGAATTGCAGAAATGACTTCTAAGCCTCAAAATAATGACTTTTTTTCCTAAGGTGGTAGGAATGAAACTCAGTGCTGGGCTGGATGGGGTCCCCCCTGGGCACCGCAGACCTAAGCTTGTTTAACTCCTACCTCTTAAAGGGACCGAGAAAAAATGACCTTTTCTGCACTCCAATGTAAGTCAATGGGGCGATTTTTTGGCTATGTGCTAGAAATGAAATTCAGTGCGGATTGGATGACAGGCACCCTAGGCACCCAGGATCGGCTTTAGTTTCACGTGTATCTCTTAAGCCGGCAGAGAAAACCCACCTGATATGCGCTCCACACAATTGAATAGAGACGCCGTTGATTTTCTATGGGAATTGCAGAAATGACTTCTAAGCCTCAAAATAATGACTTTTTTTCCTAAGGTGGTAGGAATGAAACTCAGTGCGGGCTGGATGGGGTCCCCCCTGGGCACCGCAGACCTAAGCTTGTTTAACTCCTACCTCTTAAAGGGACCGAGAAAAAATGACCTTTTCTGCACTCCAATGTAAGTCAATGGGGCGATTTTTTGGCTATGTGCTAGAAATGAAATTCAGTGCGGATTGGATGACAGGCACCCTAGGCACCCAGGATCGGCTTTAGTTTCACGTGTATCTCTTAAGCCGGCAGAGAAAATCCCACCTGATATGCGCTCCACACAATTGAATAGAGACGCCGTTGATTTTCTATGGGAATTGCAGAAATGACTTCTAAGCCTCAAAATAATGACTTTTTTTCCTAAGGTGGTAGGAATGAAACTCAGTGCGGGCTGGATGGGGTCCCCCCTGGGCACCGCAGACCTAAGCTTGTTTAACTCCTACCTCTTAAAGGGACCGAGAAAAAATGACCTTTTCTGCACTCCAATGTAAGTCAATGGGGCGATTTTTTGGCTATGTGCTAGAAATGAAATTCAGTGCGGATTGGATGACAGGCACCCTAGGCACCCAGGATCGGCTTTAGTTTCACGTGTATCTCTTAAGCCGGCAGAGAAAACCCACCTGATATGCGCTCCACACAATTGAATAGAGACGCCGTTGATTTTCTATGGGAATTGCAGAAATGACTTCTAAGCCTCAAAATAATGACTTTTTTTCCTAAGGTGGTAGGAATGAAACTCAGTGCGGGCTGGATGGGGTCCCCCCTGGGCACCGCAGACCTAAGCTTGTTTAACTCCTACCTCTTAAAGGGACCGAGAAAAAATGACCTTTTCTGCACTCCAATGTAAGTCAATGGGGCGATTTTTTGGCTATGTGCTAGAAATGAAATTCAGTGCGGATTGGATGACAGGCACCCTAGGCACCCAGGATCGGCTTTAGTTTCACGTGTATCTCTTAAGCCGGCAGAGAAAACCCACCTGATATGCGCTCCACACAATTGAATAGAGACGCCAGTTGATTTTCTATGGGAATTGCAGAAATGACTTCTAAGCCTCAAAATAATGACTTTTTTTCCTAAGGTGGTAGGAATGAAACTCAGTGCGGGCTGGATGGGGTCCCCCCTGGGCACCGCAGACCTAAGCTTGTTTAACTCCTACCTCTTAAAGGGACCGAGAAAAAATGACCTTTTCTGCACTCCAATGTAAGTCAATGGGGCGATTTTTTGGCTATGTGCTAGAAATGAAATTCAGTGCGGATTGGATGACAGGCACCCTAGGCACCCAGGATCGGCTTTAGTTTCACGTGTATCTCTTAAGCCGGCAGAGAAAATCCCACCTGATATGCGCTCCACACAATTGAATAGAGACGCCGTTGATTTTCTATGGGAATTGCAGAAATGACTTCTAAGCCTCAAAATAATGACTTTTTTTCCTAAGGTGGTAGGAATGAAACTCAGTGCGGGCTGGATGGGGTCCCCCCTGGGCACCGCAGACCTAAGCTTGTTTAACTCCTACCTCTTAAAGGGACCGAGAAAAAATGACCTTTTCTGCACTCCAATGTAAGTCAATGGGGCGATTTTTTGGCTATGTGCTAGAAATGAAATTCAGTGCGGATTGGATGACAGGCACCCTAGGCACCCAGGATCGGCTTTAGTTTCACGTGTATCTCTTAAGCCGGCAGAGAAAACCCACCTGATATGCGCTCCACACAATTGAATAGAGACGCCATTGATTTTCTATGGGAATTGCAGAAATGACTTCTAAGCCTCAAAATAATGACTTTTTTTCCTAAGGTGGTAGGAATGAAACTCAGTGCGGGCTGGATGGGGTCCCCCCTGGGCACCGCAGACCTAAGCTTGTTTAACTCCTACCTCTTAAAGGGACCGAGAAAAAATGACCTTTTCTGCACTCCAATGTAAGTCAATGGGGCGATTTTTTGGCTATGTGCTAGAAATGAAATTCAGTGCGGATTGGATGACAGGCACCCTAGGCACCCAGGATCGGCTTTAGTTTCACGTGTATCTCTTAAGCCGGCAGAGAAAACCCACCTGATATGCGCTCCACACAATTGAATTAGAGACGCCGTTGATTTTCTATGGGAATTGCAGAAATGACTTCTAAGCCTCAAAATAATGACTTTTTTTCCTAAGGTGGTAGGAATGAAACTCAGTGCGGGCTGGATGGGGTCCCCCCTGGGCACCGCAGACCTAAGCTTGTTTAACTCCTACCTCTTAAAGGGACCGAGAAAAAATGACCTTTTCTGCACTCCAATGTAAGTCAATGGGGCGATTTTTTGGCTATGTGCTAGAAATGAAATTCAGTGCGGATTGGATGACAGGCACCCTAGGCACCCAGGATCGGCTTTAGTTTCACGTGTATCTCTTAAGCCGGCAGAGAAAACCCACCTGATATGCGCTCCACACAATTGAATAGAGACGCCGTTGATTTTCTATGGGAATTGCAGAAATGACTTCTAAGCCTCAAAATAATGACTTTTTTTCCTAAGGTGGTAGGAATGAAACTCAGTGCGGGCTGGATGGGGTCCCCCCTGGGCACCGCAGACCTAAGCTTGTTTAACTCCTACCTCTTAAAGGGACCGAGAAAAAATGACCTTTTCTGCACTCCAATGTAAGTCAATGGGGCGATTTTTTGGCTATGTGCTAGAAATGAAATTCAGTGCGGATTGGATGACAGGCACCCTAGGCACCCAGGATCGGCTTTAGTTTCACGTGTATCTCTTAAGCCGGCAGAGAAAATCCACCTGATATGCGCTCCACACAATTGAATAGAGACGCCATTGATTTTCTATGGGAATTGCAGAAATGACTTCTAAGCCTCAAAATAATGACTTTTTTTCCTAAGGTGGTAGGAATGAAACTCAGTGCGGGCTGGATGGGGTCCCCCCTGGGCACCGCAGACCTAAGCTTGTTTAACTCCTACCTCTTAAAGGGACCGAGAAAAAATGACCTTTTCTGCACTCCAATGTAAGTCAATGGGGCGATTTTTTGGCTATGTGCTAGAAATGAAATTCAGTGCGGATTGGATGACAGGCACCCTAGGCACCCAGGATCGGCTTTAGTTTCACGTGTATCTCTTAAGCCGGCAGAGAAAACCCACCTGATATGCGCTCCACACAATTGAATTAGAGACGCCGTTGATTTTCTATGGGAATTGCAGAAATGACTTCTAAGCCTCAAAATAATGACTTTTTTTCCTAAGGTGGTAGGAATGAAACTCAGTGCGGGCTGGATGGGGTCCCCCCTGGGCACCGCAGACCTAAGCTTGTTTAACTCCTACCTCTTAAAGGGACCGAGAAAAAATGACCTTTTCTGCACTCCAATGTAAGTCAATGGGGCGATTTTTTGGCTATGTGCTAGAAATGAAATTCAGTGCGGATTGGATGACAGGCACCCTAGGCACCCAGGATCGGCTTTAGTTTCACGTGTATCTCTTAAGCCGGCAGAGAAAATCCACCTGATATGCGCTCCACACAATTGAATAGAGACGCCATTGATTTTCTATGGGAATTGCAGAAATGACTTCTAAGCCTCAAAATAATGACTTTTTTTCCTAAGGTGGTAGGAATGAAACTCAGTGCTGGGCTGGATGGGGTCCCCCCTGGGCACCGCAGACCTAAGCTTGTTTAACTCCTACCTCTTAAAGGGACCGAGAAAAAATGACCTTTTCTGCACTCCAATGTAAGTCAATGGGGCGATTTTTTGGCTATGTGCTAGAAATGAAATTCAGTGCGGATTGGATGACAGGCACCCTAGGCACCCAGGATCGGCTTTAGTTTCACGTGTATCTCTTAAGCCGGCAGAGAAAACCCACCTGATATGCGCTCCACACAATTGAATTAGAGACGCCGTTGATTTTCTATGGGAATTGCAGAAATGACTTCTAAGCCTCAAAATAATGACTTTTTTTCCTAAGGTGGTAGGAATGAAACTCAGTGCGGGCTGGATGGGGTCCCCCCTGGGCACCGCAGACCTAAGCTTGTTTAACTCCTACCTCTTAAAGGGACCGAGAAAAAATGACCTTTTCTGCACTCCAATGTAAGTCAATGGGGCGATTTTTTGGCTATGTGCTAGAAATGAAATTCAGTGCGGATTGGATGACAGGCACCCTAGGCACCCAGGATCGGCTTTAGTTTCACGTGTATCTCTTAAGCCGGCAGAGAAAACCCACCTGATATGCGCTCCACACAATTGAATAGAGACGCCAGTTGATTTTCTATGGGAATTGCAGAAATGACTTCTAAGCCTCAAAATAATGACTTTTTTTCCTAAGGTGGTAGGAATGAAACTCAGTGCGGGCTGGATGGGGTCCCCCCTGGGCACCGCAGACCTAAGCTTGTTTAACTCCTACCTCTTAAAGGGACCGAGAAAAAATGACCTTTTCTGCACTCCAATGTAAGTCAATGGGGCGATTTTTTGGCTATGTGCTAGAAATGAAATTCAGTGCGGATTGGATGACAGGCACCCTAGGCACCCAGGATCGGCTTTAGTTTCACGTGTATCTCTTAAGCCGGCAGAGAAAA
>NW_027210338.1:0-81964 GCF_027789765.1 Dendropsophus ebraccatus | reverse complement strand
GTGCGGGCTGGATGGGGTTCCCCCCTGGGCCCGCAGACCTAAGCTTGTTTAACTCCTACCTCTTAAAGGACCGAGAAAAATGACCTTTTCTGCACTCCAATGTAAGTCAATGGGGCGATTTTTTGGCTATGTGCTAGAAATGAAATTCAGTGCGGATTGGATGACAGGCACCCTAGGCACCCAGGATCGGCTTTAGTTTCACGTGTATCTCTTAGCCGGCAGAGAAAACCCACCTGATATGCGCTCCACACAATTGAATAGAGACGCCGTTGATTTTCTATGGGAATTGCAGAAATGACTTCTAAGCCTCAAAATAATGACTTTTTTTCCTAAGGTGGTAGGAATGAAACTCAGTGCGGGCTGGATGGGGTCCCCCTGGGCACCGCAGACCTAAGCTTGTTTAACTCCTACCTCTTAAAGGGACCGAGAAAAAATGACCTTTTCTGCACTCCAATGTAAGTCAATGGGGCGATTTTTTGGCTATGTGCTAGAAATGAAATTCAGTGCGGATTGGATGACAGGCACCCTAGGCACCCAGGATCGGCTTTAGTTTCACGTGTATCTCTTAAGCCGGCAGAGAAAACCCACCTGATATGCGCTCCACACAATTGAATAGAGACGCCGTTGATTTTCTATGGGAATTGCAGAAATGACTTCTAAGCCTCAAAATAATGACTTTTTTTTAAGGTGGTGTAGGAATGAAACTCAGTGCGGGCTGGATGGGGTCCCCCCTGGGCACCGCAGACCTAAGCTTGTTTAACTCCTACCTCTTAAAGGGACCGAGAAAAAATGACCTTTTCTGCACTCCAATGTAAGTCAATGGGGCGATTTTTTGGCTATGTGCTAGAAATGAAATTCAGTGCGGATTGGATGACAGGCACCCTAGGCACCCAGGATCGGCTTTAGTTTCACGTGTATCTCTTAAGCCGGCAGAGAAAACCCACCTGATATGCGCTCCACACAATTGAATAGAGACGCCGTTGATTTTCTATGGGAATTGCAGAAATGACTTCTAAGCCTCAAAATAATGACTTTTTTTCCTAAGGTGGTAGGAATGAAACTCAGTGCGGGCTGGATGGGGTCCCCCCTGGGCACCGCAGACCTAAGCTTGTTTAACTCCTACCTCTTAAAGGGACCGAGAAAAAATGACCTTTTCTGCACTCCAATGTAAGTCAATGGGGCGATTTTTTGGCTATGTGCTAGAAATGAAATTCAGTGCGGATTGGATGACAGGCACCCTAGGCACCCAGGATCGGCTTTAGTTTCACGTGTATCTCTTAAGCCGGCAGAGAAAACCCACCTGATATGCGCTCCACACAATTGAATAGAGACGCCGTTGATTTTCTATGGGAATTGCAGAAATGACTTCTAAGCCTCAAAATAATGACTTTTTTTCCTAAGGTGGTAGGAATGAAACTCAGTGCGGGCTGGATGGGGTCCCCCCTGGGCACCGCAGACCTAAGCTTGTTTCACTCCTACCTCTTAAAGGGACCGAGAAAAATGACCTTTTCTGCACTCCAATGTAAGTCAATGGGGCGATTTTTTGGCTATGTGCTAGAAATGAAATTCAGTGCGGATTGGATGACAGGCACCCTAGGCACCCAGGATCGGCTTTAGTTTCACGTGTATCTCTTAAGCCGGCAGAGAAAACCCACCTGATATGCGCTCCACACAATTGAATTAGACGCCGTTGATTTTCTATGGGAATTGCAGAAATGACTTCTAAGCCTCAAAATAATGACTTTTTTTCCTAAGGTGGTAGGAATGAAACTCAGTGCGGGCTGGATGGGGTCCCCCCTGGGCACCGCAGACCTAAGCTTGTTTAACTCCTACCTCTTAAAGGGACCGAGAAAAAATGACCTTTTCTGCACTCCAATGTAAGTCAATGGGGCGATTTTTTGGCTATGTGCTAGAAATGAAATTCAGTGCGGATTGGATGACAGGCACCCTAGGCACCCAGGATCGGCTTTAGTTTCACGTGTATCTCTTAAGCCGGCAGAGAAAACCCACCTGATATGCGCTCCACACAATTGAATAGAGACGCCGTTGATTTTCTATGGGAATTGCAGAAATGACTTCTAAGCCTCAAAATAATGACTTTTTTTCCTAAGGTGGTAGGAATGAAACTCAGTGCGGGCTGGATGGGGTCCCCCCTGGGCACCGCAGACCTAAGCTTGTTTAACTCCTACCTCTTAAAGGGACCGAGAAAAAATGACCTTTTCTGCACTCCAATGTAAGTCAATGGGGCGATTTTTTGGCTATGTGCTAGAAATGAAATTCAGTGCGGATTGGATGACAGGCACCCTAGGCACCCAGGATCGGCTTTAGTTTCACGTGTATCTCTTAAGCCGGCAGAGAAAACCCACCTGATATGCGCTCCACACAATTGAATAGAGACGCCGTTGATTTTCTATGGGAATTGCAGAAATGACTTCTAAGCCTCAAAATAATGACTTTTTTTCCTAAGGTGGTAGGAATGAAACTCAGTGCGGGCTGGATGGGGTCCCCCCTGGGCACCGCAGACCTAAGCTTGTTTAACTCCTACCTCTTAAAGGGACCGAGAAAAAATGACCTTTTCTGCACTCCAATGTAAGTCAATGGGGCGATTTTTTGGCTATGTGCTAGAAATGATTCAGTGCGGATTGGATGACAGGCACCCTAGGCACCCAGGATCGGCTTTAGTTTCACGTGTATCTCTTAAGCCGGCAGAGAAAACCCACCTGATATGCGCTCCACACAATTGAATAGAGACGCCGTTGATTTTCTATGGGAATTGCAGAAATGACTTCTAAGCCTCAAAATAATGACTTTTTTTCCTAAGGTGGTAGGAATGAAACTCAGTGCGGGCTGGATGGGGTCCCCCCTGGGCACCGCAGACCTAAGCTTGTTTAACTCCTACCTCTTAAAGGGACCGAGAAAAAATGACCTTTTCTGCACTCCAATGTAAGTCAATGGGGCGATTTTTTGGCTATGTGCTAGAAATGAAATTCAGTGCGGATTGGATGACAGGCACCCTAGGCACCCAGGATCGGCTTTAGTTTCACGTGTATCTCTTAAGCCGGCAGAGAAAACCCACCTGATATGCGCTCCACACAATTGAATAGAGACGCCGTTGATTTTCTATGGGAATTGCAGAAATGACTTCTAAGCCTCAAAATAATGACTTTTTTTCCTAAGGTGGTAGGAATGAAACTCAGTGCGGGCTGGATGGGGTCCCCCCTGGGCACCGCAGACCTAAGCTTGTTTAACTCCTACCTCTTAAAGGGACCGAGAAAAAATGACCTTTTCTGCACTCCAATGTAAGTCAATGGGGCGATTTTTTGGCTATGTGCTAGAAATGAAATTCAGTGCGGATTGGATGACAGGCACCCTAGGCACCCAGGATCGGCTTTAGTTTCACGTGTATCTCTTAAGCCGGCAGAGAAAACCCACCTGATATGCGCTCCACACAATTGAATAGAGACGCCGTTGATTTTCTATGGGAATTGCAGAAATGACTTCTAAGCCTCAAAATAATGACTTTTTTTCCTAAGGTGGTAGGAATGAAACTCAGTGCGGGCTGGATGGGGTCCCCCCTGGGCACCGCAGACCTAAGCTTGTTTAACTCCTACCTCTTAAAGGGACCGAGAAAAAATGACCTTTTCTGCACTCCAATGTAAGTCAATGGGGCGATTTTTTGGCTATGTGCTAGAAATGAAATTCAGTGCGGATTGGATGACAGGCACCCTAGGCACCCAGGATCGGCTTTAGTTTCACGTGTATCTCTTAAGCCGGCAGAGAAAACCCACCTGATATGCGCTCCACACAATTGAATAGAGACGCCGTTGATTTTCTATGGGAATTGCAGAAATGACTTCTAAGCCTCAAAATAATGACTTTTTTTCCTAAGGTGGTAGGAATGAAACTCAGTGCGGGCTGGATGGGGTCCCCCCTGGGCACCGCAGACCTAAGCTTGTTTAACTCCTACCTCTTAAAGGGACCGAGAAAAAATGACCTTTTCTGCACTCCAATGTAAGTCAATGGGGCGATTTTTTGGCTATGTGCTAGAAATGAAATTCAGTGCGGATTGGATGACAGGCACCCTAGGCACCCAGGATCGGCTTTAGTTTCACGTGTATCTCTTAAGCCGGCAGAGAAAACCACCTGATATGCGCTCCACACAATTGAATAGAGACGCCGTTGATTTTCTATGGGAATTGCAGAAATGACTTCTAAGCCTCAAAATAATGACTTTTTTTCCTAAGGTGGTAGGAATGAAACTCAGTGCGGGCTGGATGGGGTCCCCCCTGGGCACCGCAGACCTAAGCTTGTTTAACTCCTACCTCTTAAAGGGACCGAGAAAAATGACCTTTTCTGCACTCCAATGTAAGTCAATGGGGCGATTTTGGCTATGTGCTAGAAATGAAATTCAGTGCGGATTGGATGACAGGCACCCTAGGCACCCAGGATCGGCTTTAGTTTCACGTGTATCTCTTAAGCCGGCAGAGAAAACCACCTGATATGCGCTCCACACAATTGAATAGAGACGCCGTTGATTTTCTATGGGAATTGCAGAAATGACTTCTAAGCCTCAAAATAATGACTTTTTTTCCTAAGGTGGTAGGAATGAAACTCAGTGCGGGCTGGATGGGGTCCCCCCTGGGCACCGCAGACCTAAGCTTGTTTAACTCCTACCTCTTAAAGGGACCGAGAAAAAATGACCTTTTCTGCACTCCAATGTAAGTCAATGGGGCGATTTTTTGGCTATGTGCTAGAAATGAAATTCAGTGCGGATTGGATGACAGGCACCCTAGGCACCCAGGATCGGCTTTAGTTTCACGTGTATCTCTTAAGCCGGCAGAGAAAACCCACCTGATATGCGCTCCACACAATTGAATAGAGACGCCGTTGATTTTCTATGGGAATTGCAGAAATGACTTCTAAGCCTCAAAATAATGACTTTTTTTCCTAAGGTGGTAGGAATGAAACTCAGTGCGGGCTGGATGGGGTCCCCCCTGGGCACCGCAGACCTAAGCTTGTTTAACTCCTACCTCTTAAAGGGACCGAGAAAAAATGACCTTTTCTGCACTCCAATGTAAGTCAATGGGGCGATTTTTTGGCTATGTGCTAGAAATGAAATTCAGTGCGGATTGGATGACAGGCACCCTAGGCACCCAGGATCGGCTTTAGTTTCACGTGTATCTCTTAAGCCGGCAGAGAAACCCACCTGATATGCGCTCCACACAATTGAATAGAGACGCCGTTGATTTTCTATGGGAATTGCAGAAATGACTTCTAAGCCTCAAAATAATGACTTTTTTTCCTAAGGTGGTAGGAATGAAACTCAGTGCGGGCTGGATGGGGTCCCCCCTGGGCACCGCAGACCTAAGCTTGTTTAACTCCTACCTCTTAAAGGGACCGAGAAAAAATGACCTTTTCTGCACTCCAATGTAAGTCAATGGGGCGATTTTTTGGCTATGTGCTAGAAATGAAATTCAGTGCGGATTGGATGACAGGCACCCTAGGCACCCAGGATCGGCTTTAGTTTCACGTGTATCTCTTAAGCCGGCAGAGAAACCCACCTGATATGCGCTCCACACAATTGAATTGAGACGCCGTTGATTTTCTATGGGAATTGCAGAAATGACTTCTAAGCCTCAAAATAATGACTTTTTTTTCCTAAGGTGGTAGGAATGAAACTCAGTGCGGGCTGGATGGGGTCCCCCCTGGGCACCGCAGACCTAAGCTTGTTTAACTCCTACCTCTTAAAGGGACCGAGAAAAAATGACCTTTTCTGCACTCCAATGTAAGTCAATGGGGCGATTTTTTGGCTATGTGCTAGAAATGAAATTCAGTGCGGATTGGATGACAGGCACCCTAGGCACCCAGGATCGGCTTTAGTTTCACGTGTATCTCTTAAGCCGGCAGAGAAAACCCACCTGATATGCGCTCCACACAATTGAATAGAGACGCCGTTGATTTTCTATGGGAATTGCAGAAATGACTTCTAAGCCTCAAAATAATGACTTTTTTTCCTAAGGTGGTAGGAATGAAACTCAGTGCGGGCTGGATGGGGTCCCCCCTGGGCACCGCAGACCTAAGCTTGTTTAACTCCTACCTCTTAAAGGGACCGAGAAAAAATGACCTTTTCTGCACTCCAATGTAAGTCAATGGGGCGATTTTTTGGCTATGTGCTAGAAATGAAATTCAGTGCGGATTGGATGACAGGCACCCTAGGCACCCAGGATCGGCTTTAGTTTCACGTGTATCTCTTAAGCCGGCAGAGAAAACCCACCTGATATGCGCTCCACACAATTGAATAGAGACGCCGTTGATTTTCTATGGGAATTGCAGAAATGACTTCTAAGCCTCAAATAATGACTTTTTTTCCTAAGGTGGTAGGAATGAAACTCAGTGTGGGCTGGATGGGGTCCCCCCTGGGCACCGCAGACCTAAGCTTGTTTAACTCCTACCTCTTAAAGGGACCGAGAAAAAATGACCTTTTCTGCACTCCAATGTAAGTCAATGGGGCGATTTTTTGGCTATGTGCTAGAAATGAAATTCAGTGCGGATTGGATGACAGGCACCCTAGGCACCCAGGATCGGCTTTAGTTTCACGTGTATCTCTTAAGCCGGCAGAGAAAACCCACTTATATGCGCTCCACACAATTGAATAGAGACGCCGTTGATTTTCTATGGGAATTGCAGAAATGACTTCTAAGCCTCAAAATAATGACTTTTTTTCCTAAGGTGGTAGGAATGAAACTCAGTGCGGGCTGGATGGGGTCCCCCCTGGGCACCGCAGACCTAAGCTTGTTTAACTCCTACCTCTTAAAGGGACCGAGAAAAAATGACCTTTTCTGCACTCCAATGTAAGTCAATGGGGCGATTTTTTCTATGTGCTAGAAATGAAATTCAGTGCGGATTGGATGACAGGCACCCTAGGCACCCAGGATCGGCTTTAGTTTCACGTGTATCTCTTAAGCCGGCAGAGAAAACCCACCTGATATGCGCTCCACACAATTGAATAGAGACGCCGTTGATTTTCTATGGGAATTGCAGAAATGACTTCTAAGCCTCAAAATAATGACTTTTTTTCCTAAGGTGGTAGGAATGAAACTCAGTGCGGGCTGGATGGGGTCCCCCCTGGCACCGCAGACCTAAGCTTGTTTAACTCCTACCTCTTAAAGGGACCGAGAAAAATGACCTTTTCTGCACTCCAATGTAAGTCAATGGGGCGATTTTTTGGCTATGTGCTAGAAATGAAATTCAGTGCGGATTGGATGACAGGCACCCTAGGCACCCAGGATCGGCTTTAGTTTCACGTGTATCTCTTAAGCCGGCAGAGAAAACCCACCTGATATGCGCTCCACACAATTGAATAGAGACGCCGTTGATTTTCTATGGGAATTGCAGAAATGACTTCTAAGCCTCAAAATAATGACTTTTTTTCCTAAGGTGGTAGGAATGAAACTCAGTGCGGGCTGGATGGGGTCCCCCCTGGGCACCGCAGACCTAAGCTTGTTTAACTCCTACCTCTTAAAGGGACCGAGAAAAAATGACCTTTTCTGCACTCCAATGTAAGTCAATGGGGCGATTTTTTGGCTATGTGCTAGAAATGAAATGCAGTGCGGATTGGATGACAGGCACCCTAGGCACCCAGGATCGGCTTTAGTTTCACGTGTATCTCTTAAGCCGGCAGAGAAAACCCACCTGATATGCGCTCCACACAATTGAATAGAGACGCCGTTGATTTTCTATGGGAATTGCAGAAATGACTTCTAAGCCTCAAAATAATGACTTTTTTCCTAAGGTGGTAGGAATGAAACTCAGTGCGGGCTGGATGGGGTCCCCCCTGGGCACCGCAGACCTAAGCTTGTTTAACTCCTACCTCTTAAAGGGACCGAGAAAAAATGACCTTTTCTGCACTCCAATGTAAGTCAATGGGGCGATTTTTTGGCTATGTGCTAGAAATGAAATTCAGTGCGGATTGGATGACAGGCACCCTAGGCACCCAGGATCGGCTTTAGTTTCACGTGTATCTCTTAAGCCGGCAGAGAAAACCCACCTGATATGCGCTCCACACAATTGAATAGAGACGCCGTTGATTTTCTATGGGAATTGCAGAAATGACTTCTAAGCCTCAAAATAATGACTTTTTTTCCTAAGGTGGTAGGAATGAAACTCAGTGCGGGCTGGATGGGGTCCCCCCTGGGCACCGCAGACCTAAGCTTGTTTAACTCCTACCTCTTAAAGGGACCGAGAAAAAATGACCTTTTCTGCACTCCAATGTAAGTCAATGGGGCGATTTTTGGCTATGTGCTAGAAATGAAATTCAGTGCGGATTGGATGACAGGCACCCTAGGCACCCAGGATCGGCTTTAGTTTCACGTGTATCTCTTAAGCCGGCAGAGAAAACCCACCTGATATGCGCTCCACACAATTGAATAGAGACGCCGTTGATTTTCTATGGGAATTGCAGAAATGACTTCTAAGCCTCAAAATAATGACTTTTTTTCCTAAGGTGGTAGGAATGAAACTCAGTGCGGGCTGGATGGGGTCCCCCTGGGCACCGCAGACCTAAGCTTGTTTAACTCCTACCTCTTAAAGGGACCGAGAAAAAATGACCTTTTCTGCACTCCAATGTAAGTCAATGGGGCGATTTTTTGGCTATGTGCTAGAAATGAAATTCAGTGCGGATTGGATGACAGGCACCCTAGGCACCCAGGATCGGCTTTAGTTTCACGTGTATCTCTTAAGCCGGCAGAGAAAACCCACCTGATATGCGCTCCACACAATTGAATAGAGACGCCGTTGATTTTCTATGGGAATTGCAGAAATGACTTCTAAGCCTCAAAATAATGACTTTTTTTCCTAAGGTGGTAGGAATGAAACTCAGTGCGGGCTGGATGGGGTCCCCCCTGGGCACCGCAGACCTAAGCTTGTTTAACTCCTACCTCTTAAAGGGACCGAGAAAAAATGACCTTTTCTGCACTCCAATGTAAGTCAATGGGGCGATTTTTTGGCTATGTGCTAGAAATGAAATTCAGTGCGGATTGGATGACAGGCACCCTAGGCACCCAGGATCGGCTTTAGTTTCACGTGTATCTCTTAAGCCGGCAGAGAAAACCCACCTGATATGCGCTCCACACAATTGAATAGAGACGCCGTTGATTTTCTATGGGAATTGCAGAAATGACTTCTAAGCCTCAAAATAATGACTTTTTTTCCTAAGGTGGTAGGAATGAAACTCAGTGCGGGCTGGATGGGGTCCCCCCTGGGCACCGCAGACCTAAGCTTGTTTAACTCCTACCTCTTAAAGGGACCGAGAAAAAATGACCTTTTCTGCACTCCAATGTAAGTCAATGGGGCGATTTTTTGGCTATGTGCTAGAAATGAAATTCAGTGCGGATTGGATGACAGGCACCCTAGGCACCCAGGATCGGCTTTAGTTTCACGTGTATCTCTTAAGCCGGCAGAGAAAACCCACCTGATATGCGCTCCACACAATTGAATAGAGACGCCGTTGATTTTCTATGGGAATTGCAGAAATGACTTCTAAGCCTCAAAATAATGACTTTTTTTCCTAAGGTGGTAGGAATGAAACTCAGTGCGGGCTGGATGGGGTCCCCCCTGGGCACCGCAGACCTAAGCTTGTTTAACTCCTACCTCTTAAAGGGACCGAGAAAAAATGACCTTTTCTGCACTCCAATGTAAGTCAATGGGGCGATTTTTTGGCTATGTGCTAGAAATGAAATTCAGTGCGGATTGGATGACAGGCACCCTAGGCACCCAGGATCGGCTTTAGTTTCACGTGTATCTCTTAAGCCGGCAGAGAAAACCCACCTGATATGCGCTCCACACAATTGAATAGAGACGCCGTTGATTTTCTATGGGAATTGCAGAAATGACTTCTAAGCCTCAAAATAATGACTTTTTTTCCTAAGGTGGTAGGAATGAAACTCAGTGCGGGCTGGATGGGGTCCCCCCTGGGCACCGCAGACCTAAGCTTGTTTAACTCCTACCTCTTAAAGGGACCGAGAAAAAATGACCTTTTCTGCACTCCAATGTAAGTCAATGGGGCGATTTTTTGGCTATGTGCTAGAAATGAAATTCAGTGCGGATTGGATGACAGGCACCCTAGGCACCCAGGATCGGCTTTAGTTTCACGTGTATCTCTTAAGCCGGCAGAGAAAACCCACCTGATATGCGCTCCACACAATTGAATAGAGACGCCGTTGATTTTCTATGGGAATTGCAGAAATGACTTCTAAGCCTCAAAATAATGACTTTTTTTCCTAAGGTGGTAGGAATGAAACTCAGTGCGGGCTGGATGGGGTCCCCCCTGGGCACCGCAGACCTAAGCTTGTTTAACTCCTACCTCTTAAAGGGACCGAGAAAAAATGACCTTTTCTGCACTCCAATGTAAGTCAATGGGGCGATTTTTTGGCTATGTGCTAGAAATGAAATTCAGTGCGGATTGGATGACAGGCACCCTAGGCACCCAGGATCGGCTTTAGTTTCACGTGTATCTCTTAAGCCGGCAGAGAAAACCCACCTGATATGCGCTCCACACAATTGAATAGAGACGCCGTTGATTTTCTATGGGAATTGCAGAAATGACTTCTAAGCCTCAAAATAATGACTTTTTTTCCTAAGGTGGTAGGAATGAAACTCAGTGCGGGCTGGATGGGGTCCCCCCTGGGCACCGCAGACCTAAGCTTGTTTAACTCCTACCTCTTAAAGGGACCGAGAAAAAATGACCTTTTCTGCACTCCAATGTAAGTCAATGGGGCGATTTTTTGGCTATGTGCTAGAAATGAAATTCAGTGCGGATTGGATGACAGGCACCCTAGGCACCCAGGATCGGCTTTAGTTTCACGTGTATCTCTTAAGCCGGCAGAGAAAACCCACCTGATATGCGCTCCACACAATTGAATAGAGACGCCGTTGATTTTCTATGGGAATTGCAGAAATGACTTCTAAGCCTCAAAATAATGACTTTTTTTCCTAAGGTGGTAGGAATGAAACTCAGTGCGGGCTGGATGGGGTCCCCCCTGGGCACCGCAGACCTAAGCTTGTTTAACTCCTACCTCTTAAAGGGACCGAGAAAAAATGACCTTTTCTGCACTCCAATGTAAGTCAATGGGGCGATTTTTTGGCTATGTGCTAGAAATGAAATTCAGTGCGGATTGGATGACAGGCACCCTAGGCACCCAGGATCGGCTTTAGTTTCACGTGTATCTCTTAAGCCGGCAGAGAAAACCCACCTGATATGCGCTCCACACAATTGAATAGAGACGCCGTTGATTTTCTATGGGAATTGCAGAAATGACTTCTAAGCCTCAAAATAATGACTTTTTTTCCTAAGGTGGTAGGAATGAAACTCAGTGCGGGCTGGATGGGGTCCCCCCTGGGCACCGCAGACCTAAGCTTGTTTAACTCCTACCTCTTAAAGGGACCGAGAAAAAATGACCTTTTCTGCACTCCAATGTAAGTCAATGGGGCGATTTTTTGGCTATGTGCTAGAAATGAAATTCAGTGCGGATTGGATGACAGGCACCCTAGGCACCCAGGATCGGCTTTAGTTTCACGTGTATCTCTTAAGCCGGCAGAGAAAACCCACCTGATATGCGCTCCACACAATTGAATAGAGACGCCGTTGATTTTCTATGGGAATTGCAGAAATGACTTCTAAGCCTCAAAATAATGACTTTTTTTCCTAAGGTGGTAGGAATGAAACTCAGTGCGGGCTGGATGGGGTCCCCCCTGGGCACCGCAGACCTAAGCTTGTTTAACTCCTACCTCTTAAAGGGACCGAGAAAAAATGACCTTTTCTGCACTCCAATGTAAGTCAATGGGGCGATTTTTTGGCTATGTGCTAGAAATGAAATTCAGTGCGGATTGGATGACAGGCACCCTAGGCACCCAGGATCGGCTTTAGTTTCACGTGTATCTCTTAAGCCGGCAGAGAAAACCCACCTGATATGCGCTCCACACAATTGAATAGAGACGCCGTTGATTTTCTATGGGAATTGCAGAAATGACTTCTAAGCCTCAAAATAATGACTTTTTTTCCTAAGGTGGTAGGAATGAAACTCAGTGCGGGCTGGATGGGGTCCCCCCTGGGCACCGCAGACCTAAGCTTGTTTAACTCCTACCTCTTAAAGGGACCGAGAAAAAATGACCTTTTCTGCACTCCAATGTAAGTCAATGGGGCGATTTTTTGGCTATGTGCTAGAAATGAAATTCAGTGCGGATTGGATGACAGGCACCCTAGGCACCCAGGATCGGCTTTAGTTTCACGTGTATCTCTTAAGCCGGCAGAGAAAACCCACCTGATATGCGCTCCACACAATTGAATAGAGACGCCGTTGATTTTCTATGGGAATTGCAGAAATGACTTCTAAGCCTCAAAATAATGACTTTTTTTCCTAAGGTGGTAGGAATGAAACTCAGTGCGGGCTGGATGGGGTCCCCCCTGGGCACCGCAGACCTAAGCTTGTTTAACTCCTACCTCTTAAAGGGACCGAGAAAAAATGACCTTTTCTGCACTCCAATGTAAGTCAATGGGGCGATTTTTTGGCTATGTGCTAGAAATGAAATTCAGTGCGGATTGGATGACAGGCACCCTAGGCACCCAGGATCGGCTTTAGTTTCACGTGTATCTCTTAAGCCGGCAGAGAAAACCCACCTGATATGCGCTCCACACAATTGAATAGAGACGCCGTTGATTTTCTATGGGAATTGCAGAAATGACTTCTAAGCCTCAAAATAATGACTTTTTTTCCTAAGGTGGTAGGAATGAAACTCAGTGCGGGCTGGATGGGGTCCCCCCTGGGCACCGCAGACCTAAGCTTGTTTAACTCCTACCTCTTAAAGGGACCGAGAAAAAATGACCTTTTCTGCACTCCAATGTAAGTCAATGGGGCGATTTTTTGGCTATGTGCTAGAAATGAAATTCAGTGCGGATTGGATGACAGGCACCCTAGGCACCCAGGATCGGCTTTAGTTTCACGTGTATCTCTTAAGCCGGCAGAGAAAACCCACCTGATATGCGCTCCACACAATTGAATAGAGACGCCGTTGATTTTCTATGGGAATTGCAGAAATGACTTCTAAGCCTCAAAATAATGACTTTTTTTCCTAAGGTGGTAGGAATGAAACTCAGTGCGGGCTGGATGGGGTCCCCCCTGGGCACCGCAGACCTAAGCTTGTTTAACTCCTACCTCTTAAAGGGACCGAGAAAAAATGACCTTTTCTGCACTCCAATGTAAGTCAATGGGGCGATTTTTTGGCTATGTGCTAGAAATGAAATTCAGTGCGGATTGGATGACAGGCACCCTAGGCACCCAGGATCGGCTTTAGTTTCACGTGTATCTCTTAAGCCGGCAGAGAAAACCCACCTGATATGCGCTCCACACAATTGAATAGAGACGCCGTTGATTTTCTATGGGAATTGCAGAAATGACTTCTAAGCCTCAAAATAATGACTTTTTTTCCTAAGGTGGTAGGAATGAAACTCAGTGCGGGCTGGATGGGGTCCCCCCTGGGCACCGCAGACCTAAGCTTGTTTAACTCCTACCTCTTAAAGGGACCGAGAAAAAATGACCTTTTCTGCACTCCAATGTAAGTCAATGGGGCGATTTTTTGGCTATGTGCTAGAAATGAAATTCAGTGCGGATTGGATGACAGGCACCCTAGGCACCCAGGATCGGCTTTAGTTTCACGTGTATCTCTTAAGCCGGCAGAGAAAACCCACCTGATATGCGCTCCACACAATTGAATAGAGACGCCGTTGATTTTCTATGGGAATTGCAGAAATGACTTCTAAGCCTCAAAATAATGACTTTTTTTCCTAAGGTGGTAGGAATGAAACTCAGTGCGGGCTGGATGGGGTCCCCCCTGGGCACCGCAGACCTAAGCTTGTTTAACTCCTACCTCTTAAAGGGACCGAGAAAAAATGACCTTTTCTGCACTCCAATGTAAGTCAATGGGGCGATTTTTTGGCTATGTGCTAGAAATGAAATTCAGTGCGGATTGGATGACAGGCACCCTAGGCACCCAGGATCGGCTTTAGTTTCACGTGTATCTCTTAAGCCGGCAGAGAAAACCCACCTGATATGCGCTCCACACAATTGAATAGAGACGCCGTTGATTTTCTATGGGAATTGCAGAAATGACTTCTAAGCCTCAAAATAATGACTTTTTTTCCTAAGGTGGTAGGAATGAAACTCAGTGCGGGCTGGATGGGGTCCCCCCTGGGCACCGCAGACCTAAGCTTGTTTAACTCCTACCTCTTAAAGGGACCGAGAAAAAATGACCTTTTCTGCACTCCAATGTAAGTCAATGGGGCGATTTTTTGGCTATGTGCTAGAAATGAAATTCAGTGCGGATTGGATGACAGGCACCCTAGGCACCCAGGATCGGCTTTAGTTTCACGTGTATCTCTTAAGCCGGCAGAGAAAACCCACCTGATATGCGCTCCACACAATTGAATAGAGACGCCGTTGATTTTCTATGGGAATTGCAGAAATGACTTCTAAGCCTCAAAATAATGACTTTTTTTCCTAAGGTGGTAGGAATGAAACTCAGTGCGGGCTGGATGGGGTCCCCCCTGGGCACCGCAGACCTAAGCTTGTTTAACTCCTACCTCTTAAAGGGACCGAGAAAAAATGACCTTTTCTGCACTCCAATGTAAGTCAATGGGGCGATTTTTTGGCTATGTGCTAGAAATGAAATTCAGTGCGGATTGGATGACAGGCACCCTAGGCACCCAGGATCGGCTTTAGTTTCACGTGTATCTCTTAAGCCGGCAGAGAAAACCCACCTGATATGCGCTCCACACAATTGAATAGAGACGCCGTTGATTTTCTATGGGAATTGCAGAAATGACTTCTAAGCCTCAAAATAATGACTTTTTTTCCTAAGGTGGTAGGAATGAAACTCAGTGCGGGCTGGATGGGGTCCCCCCTGGGCACCGCAGACCTAAGCTTGTTTAACTCCTACCTCTTAAAGGGACCGAGAAAAAATGACCTTTTCTGCACTCCAATGTAAGTCAATGGGGCGATTTTTTGGCTATGTGCTAGAAATGAAATTCAGTGCGGATTGGATGACAGGCACCCTAGGCACCCAGGATCGGCTTTAGTTTCACGTGTATCTCTTAAGCCGGCAGAGAAAACCCACCTGATATGCGCTCCACACAATTGAATAGAGACGCCGTTGATTTTCTATGGGAATTGCAGAAATGACTTCTAAGCCTCAAAATAATGACTTTTTTTCCTAAGGTGGTAGGAATGAAACTCAGTGCGGGCTGGATGGGGTCCCCCCTGGGCACCGCAGACCTAAGCTTGTTTAACTCCTACCTCTTAAAGGGACCGAGAAAAAATGACCTTTTCTGCACTCCAATGTAAGTCAATGGGGCGATTTTTTGGCTATGTGCTAGAAATGAAATTCAGTGCGGATTGGATGACAGGCACCCTAGGCACCCAGGATCGGCTTTAGTTTCACGTGTATCTCTTAAGCCGGCAGAGAAAACCCACCTGATATGCGCTCCACACAATTGAATAGAGACGCCGTTGATTTTCTATGGGAATTGCAGAAATGACTTCTAAGCCTCAAAATAATGACTTTTTTTCCTAAGGTGGTAGGAATGAAACTCAGTGCGGGCTGGATGGGGTCCCCCCTGGGCACCGCAGACCTAAGCTTGTTTAACTCCTACCTCTTAAAGGGACCGAGAAAAAATGACCTTTTCTGCACTCCAATGTAAGTCAATGGGGCGATTTTTTGGCTATGTGCTAGAAATGAAATTCAGTGCGGATTGGATGACAGGCACCCTAGGCACCCAGGATCGGCTTTAGTTTCACGTGTATCTCTTAAGCCGGCAGAGAAAACCCACCTGATATGCGCTCCACACAATTGAATAGAGACGCCGTTGATTTTCTATGGGAATTGCAGAAATGACTTCTAAGCCTCAAAATAATGACTTTTTTTCCTAAGGTGGTAGGAATGAAACTCAGTGCGGGCTGGATGGGGTCCCCCCTGGGCACCGCAGACCTAAGCTTGTTTAACTCCTACCTCTTAAAGGGACCGAGAAAAAATGACCTTTTCTGCACTCCAATGTAAGTCAATGGGGCGATTTTTTGGCTATGTGCTAGAAATGAAATTCAGTGCGGATTGGATGACAGGCACCCTAGGCACCCAGGATCGGCTTTAGTTTCACGTGTATCTCTTAAGCCGGCAGAGAAAACCCACCTGATATGCGCTCCACACAATTGAATAGAGACGCCGTTGATTTTCTATGGGAATTGCAGAAATGACTTCTAAGCCTCAAAATAATGACTTTTTTTCCTAAGGTGGTAGGAATGAAACTCAGTGCGGGCTGGATGGGGTCCCCCCTGGGCACCGCAGACCTAAGCTTGTTTAACTCCTACCTCTTAAAGGGACCGAGAAAAAATGACCTTTTCTGCACTCCAATGTAAGTCAATGGGGCGATTTTTTGGCTATGTGCTAGAAATGAAATTCAGTGCGGATTGGATGACAGGCACCCTAGGCACCCAGGATCGGCTTTAGTTTCACGTGTATCTCTTAAGCCGGCAGAGAAAACCCACCTGATATGCGCTCCACACAATTGAATAGAGACGCCGTTGATTTTCTATGGGAATTGCAGAAATGACTTCTAAGCCTCAAAATAATGACTTTTTTTCCTAAGGTGGTAGGAATGAAACTCAGTGCGGGCTGGATGGGGTCCCCCCTGGGCACCGCAGACCTAAGCTTGTTTAACTCCTACCTCTTAAAGGGACCGAGAAAAAATGACCTTTTCTGCACTCCAATGTAAGTCAATGGGGCGATTTTTTGGCTATGTGCTAGAAATGAAATTCAGTGCGGATTGGATGACAGGCACCCTAGGCACCCAGGATCGGCTTTAGTTTCACGTGTATCTCTTAAGCCGGCAGAGAAAACCCACCTGATATGCGCTCCACACAATTGAATAGAGACGCCGTTGATTTTCTATGGGAATTGCAGAAATGACTTCTAAGCCTCAAAATAATGACTTTTTTTCCTAAGGTGGTAGGAATGAAACTCAGTGCGGGCTGGATGGGGTCCCCCCTGGGCACCGCAGACCTAAGCTTGTTTAACTCCTACCTCTTAAAGGGACCGAGAAAAAATGACCTTTTCTGCACTCCAATGTAAGTCAATGGGGCGATTTTTTGGCTATGTGCTAGAAATGAAATTCAGTGCGGATTGGATGACAGGCACCCTAGGCACCCAGGATCGGCTTTAGTTTCACGTGTATCTCTTAAGCCGGCAGAGAAAACCCACCTGATATGCGCTCCACACAATTGAATAGAGACGCCGTTGATTTTCTATGGGAATTGCAGAAATGACTTCTAAGCCTCAAAATAATGACTTTTTTTCCTAAGGTGGTAGGAATGAAACTCAGTGCGGGCTGGATGGGGTCCCCCCTGGGCACCGCAGACCTAAGCTTGTTTAACTCCTACCTCTTAAAGGGACCGAGAAAAAATGACCTTTTCTGCACTCCAATGTAAGTCAATGGGGCGATTTTTTGGCTATGTGCTAGAAATGAAATTCAGTGCGGATTGGATGACAGGCACCCTAGGCACCCAGGATCGGCTTTAGTTTCACGTGTATCTCTTAAGCCGGCAGAGAAAACCCACCTGATATGCGCTCCACACAATTGAATAGAGACGCCGTTGATTTTCTATGGGAATTGCAGAAATGACTTCTAAGCCTCAAAATAATGACTTTTTTTCCTAAGGTGGTAGGAATGAAACTCAGTGCGGGCTGGATGGGGTCCCCCCTGGGCACCGCAGACCTAAGCTTGTTTAACTCCTACCTCTTAAAGGGACCGAGAAAAAATGACCTTTTCTGCACTCCAATGTAAGTCAATGGGGCGATTTTTTGGCTATGTGCTAGAAATGAAATTCAGTGCGGATTGGATGACAGGCACCCTAGGCACCCAGGATCGGCTTTAGTTTCACGTGTATCTCTTAAGCCGGCAGAGAAAACCCACCTGATATGCGCTCCACACAATTGAATAGAGACGCCGTTGATTTTCTATGGGAATTGCAGAAATGACTTCTAAGCCTCAAAATAATGACTTTTTTTCCTAAGGTGGTAGGAATGAAACTCAGTGCGGGCTGGATGGGGTCCCCCCTGGGCACCGCAGACCTAAGCTTGTTTAACTCCTACCTCTTAAAGGGACCGAGAAAAAATGACCTTTTCTGCACTCCAATGTAAGTCAATGGGGCGATTTTTTGGCTATGTGCTAGAAATGAAATTCAGTGCGGATTGGATGACAGGCACCCTAGGCACCCAGGATCGGCTTTAGTTTCACGTGTATCTCTTAAGCCGGCAGAGAAAACCCACCTGATATGCGCTCCACACAATTGAATAGAGACGCCGTTGATTTTCTATGGGAATTGCAGAAATGACTTCTAAGCCTCAAAATAATGACTTTTTTTCCTAAGGTGGTAGGAATGAAACTCAGTGCGGGCTGGATGGGGTCCCCCCTGGGCACCGCAGACCTAAGCTTGTTTAACTCCTACCTCTTAAAGGGACCGAGAAAAAATGACCTTTTCTGCACTCCAATGTAAGTCAATGGGGCGATTTTTTGGCTATGTGCTAGAAATGAAATTCAGTGCGGATTGGATGACAGGCACCCTAGGCACCCAGGATCGGCTTTAGTTTCACGTGTATCTCTTAAGCCGGCAGAGAAAACCCACCTGATATGCGCTCCACACAATTGAATAGAGACGCCGTTGATTTTCTATGGGAATTGCAGAAATGACTTCTAAGCCTCAAAATAATGACTTTTTTTCCTAAGGTGGTAGGAATGAAACTCAGTGCGGGCTGGATGGGGTCCCCCCTGGGCACCGCAGACCTAAGCTTGTTTAACTCCTACCTCTTAAAGGGACCGAGAAAAAATGACCTTTTCTGCACTCCAATGTAAGTCAATGGGGCGATTTTTTGGCTATGTGCTAGAAATGAAATTCAGTGCGGATTGGATGACAGGCACCCTAGGCACCCAGGATCGGCTTTAGTTTCACGTGTATCTCTTAAGCCGGCAGAGAAAACCCACCTGATATGCGCTCCACACAATTGAATAGAGACGCCGTTGATTTTCTATGGGAATTGCAGAAATGACTTCTAAGCCTCAAAATAATGACTTTTTTTCCTAAGGTGGTAGGAATGAAACTCAGTGCGGGCTGGATGGGGTCCCCCCTGGGCACCGCAGACCTAAGCTTGTTTAACTCCTACCTCTTAAAGGGACCGAGAAAAAATGACCTTTTCTGCACTCCAATGTAAGTCAATGGGGCGATTTTTTGGCTATGTGCTAGAAATGAAATTCAGTGCGGATTGGATGACAGGCACCCTAGGCACCCAGGATCGGCTTTAGTTTCACGTGTATCTCTTAAGCCGGCAGAGAAAACCCACCTGATATGCGCTCCACACAATTGAATAGAGACGCCGTTGATTTTCTATGGGAATTGCAGAAATGACTTCTAAGCCTCAAAATAATGACTTTTTTTCCTAAGGTGGTAGGAATGAAACTCAGTGCGGGCTGGATGGGGTCCCCCCTGGGCACCGCAGACCTAAGCTTGTTTAACTCCTACCTCTTAAAGGGACCGAGAAAAAATGACCTTTTCTGCACTCCAATGTAAGTCAATGGGGCGATTTTTTGGCTATGTGCTAGAAATGAAATTCAGTGCGGATTGGATGACAGGCACCCTAGGCACCCAGGATCGGCTTTAGTTTCACGTGTATCTCTTAAGCCGGCAGAGAAAACCCACCTGATATGCGCTCCACACAATTGAATAGAGACGCCGTTGATTTTCTATGGGAATTGCAGAAATGACTTCTAAGCCTCAAAATAATGACTTTTTTTCCTAAGGTGGTAGGAATGAAACTCAGTGCGGGCTGGATGGGGTCCCCCCTGGGCACCGCAGACCTAAGCTTGTTTAACTCCTACCTCTTAAAGGGACCGAGAAAAAATGACCTTTTCTGCACTCCAATGTAAGTCAATGGGGCGATTTTTTGGCTATGTGCTAGAAATGAAATTCAGTGCGGATTGGATGACAGGCACCCTAGGCACCCAGGATCGGCTTTAGTTTCACGTGTATCTCTTAAGCCGGCAGAGAAAACCCACCTGATATGCGCTCCACACAATTGAATAGAGACGCCGTTGATTTTCTATGGGAATTGCAGAAATGACTTCTAAGCCTCAAAATAATGACTTTTTTTCCTAAGGTGGTAGGAATGAAACTCAGTGCGGGCTGGATGGGGTCCCCCCTGGGCACCGCAGACCTAAGCTTGTTTAACTCCTACCTCTTAAAGGGACCGAGAAAAAATGACCTTTTCTGCACTCCAATGTAAGTCAATGGGGCGATTTTTTGGCTATGTGCTAGAAATGAAATTCAGTGCGGATTGGATGACAGGCACCCTAGGCACCCAGGATCGGCTTTAGTTTCACGTGTATCTCTTAAGCCGGCAGAGAAAACCCACCTGATATGCGCTCCACACAATTGAATAGAGACGCCGTTGATTTTCTATGGGAATTGCAGAAATGACTTCTAAGCCTCAAAATAATGACTTTTTTTCCTAAGGTGGTAGGAATGAAACTCAGTGCGGGCTGGATGGGGTCCCCCCTGGGCACCGCAGACCTAAGCTTGTTTAACTCCTACCTCTTAAAGGGACCGAGAAAAAATGACCTTTTCTGCACTCCAATGTAAGTCAATGGGGCGATTTTTTGGCTATGTGCTAGAAATGAAATTCAGTGCGGATTGGATGACAGGCACCCTAGGCACCCAGGATCGGCTTTAGTTTCACGTGTATCTCTTAAGCCGGCAGAGAAAACCCACCTGATATGCGCTCCACACAATTGAATAGAGACGCCGTTGATTTTCTATGGGAATTGCAGAAATGACTTCTAAGCCTCAAAATAATGACTTTTTTTCCTAAGGTGGTAGGAATGAAACTCAGTGCGGGCTGGATGGGGTCCCCCCTGGGCACCGCAGACCTAAGCTTGTTTAACTCCTACCTCTTAAAGGGACCGAGAAAAAATGACCTTTTCTGCACTCCAATGTAAGTCAATGGGGCGATTTTTTGGCTATGTGCTAGAAATGAAATTCAGTGCGGATTGGATGACAGGCACCCTAGGCACCCAGGATCGGCTTTAGTTTCACGTGTATCTCTTAAGCCGGCAGAGAAAACCCACCTGATATGCGCTCCACACAATTGAATAGAGACGCCGTTGATTTTCTATGGGAATTGCAGAAATGACTTCTAAGCCTCAAAATAATGACTTTTTTTCCTAAGGTGGTAGGAATGAAACTCAGTGCGGGCTGGATGGGGTCCCCCCTGGGCACCGCAGACCTAAGCTTGTTTAACTCCTACCTCTTAAAGGGACCGAGAAAAAATGACCTTTTCTGCACTCCAATGTAAGTCAATGGGGCGATTTTTTGGCTATGTGCTAGAAATGAAATTCAGTGCGGATTGGATGACAGGCACCCTAGGCACCCAGGATCGGCTTTAGTTTCACGTGTATCTCTTAAGCCGGCAGAGAAAACCCACCTGATATGCGCTCCACACAATTGAATAGAGACGCCGTTGATTTTCTATGGGAATTGCAGAAATGACTTCTAAGCCTCAAAATAATGACTTTTTTTCCTAAGGTGGTAGGAATGAAACTCAGTGCGGGCTGGATGGGGTCCCCCCTGGGCACCGCAGACCTAAGCTTGTTTAACTCCTACCTCTTAAAGGGACCGAGAAAAAATGACCTTTTCTGCACTCCAATGTAAGTCAATGGGGCGATTTTTTGGCTATGTGCTAGAAATGAAATTCAGTGCGGATTGGATGACAGGCACCCTAGGCACCCAGGATCGGCTTTAGTTTCACGTGTATCTCTTAAGCCGGCAGAGAAAACCCACCTGATATGCGCTCCACACAATTGAATAGAGACGCCGTTGATTTTCTATGGGAATTGCAGAAATGACTTCTAAGCCTCAAAATAATGACTTTTTTTCCTAAGGTGGTAGGAATGAAACTCAGTGCGGGCTGGATGGGGTCCCCCCTGGGCACCGCAGACCTAAGCTTGTTTAACTCCTACCTCTTAAAGGGACCGAGAAAAAATGACCTTTTCTGCACTCCAATGTAAGTCAATGGGGCGATTTTTTGGCTATGTGCTAGAAATGAAATTCAGTGCGGATTGGATGACAGGCACCCTAGGCACCCAGGATCGGCTTTAGTTTCACGTGTATCTCTTAAGCCGGCAGAGAAAACCCACCTGATATGCGCTCCACACAATTGAATAGAGACGCCGTTGATTTTCTATGGGAATTGCAGAAATGACTTCTAAGCCTCAAAATAATGACTTTTTTTCCTAAGGTGGTAGGAATGAAACTCAGTGCGGGCTGGATGGGGTCCCCCCTGGGCACCGCAGACCTAAGCTTGTTTAACTCCTACCTCTTAAAGGGACCGAGAAAAAATGACCTTTTCTGCACTCCAATGTAAGTCAATGGGGCGATTTTTTGGCTATGTGCTAGAAATGAAATTCAGTGCGGATTGGATGACAGGCACCCTAGGCACCCAGGATCGGCTTTAGTTTCACGTGTATCTCTTAAGCCGGCAGAGAAAACCCACCTGATATGCGCTCCACACAATTGAATAGAGACGCCGTTGATTTTCTATGGGAATTGCAGAAATGACTTCTAAGCCTCAAAATAATGACTTTTTTTCCTAAGGTGGTAGGAATGAAACTCAGTGCGGGCTGGATGGGGTCCCCCCTGGGCACCGCAGACCTAAGCTTGTTTAACTCCTACCTCTTAAAGGGACCGAGAAAAAATGACCTTTTCTGCACTCCAATGTAAGTCAATGGGGCGATTTTTTGGCTATGTGCTAGAAATGAAATTCAGTGCGGATTGGATGACAGGCACCCTAGGCACCCAGGATCGGCTTTAGTTTCACGTGTATCTCTTAAGCCGGCAGAGAAAACCCACCTGATATGCGCTCCACACAATTGAATAGAGACGCCGTTGATTTTCTATGGGAATTGCAGAAATGACTTCTAAGCCTCAAAATAATGACTTTTTTTCCTAAGGTGGTAGGAATGAAACTCAGTGCGGGCTGGATGGGGTCCCCCCTGGGCACCGCAGACCTAAGCTTGTTTAACTCCTACCTCTTAAAGGGACCGAGAAAAAATGACCTTTTCTGCACTCCAATGTAAGTCAATGGGGCGATTTTTTGGCTATGTGCTAGAAATGAAATTCAGTGCGGATTGGATGACAGGCACCCTAGGCACCCAGGATCGGCTTTAGTTTCACGTGTATCTCTTAAGCCGGCAGAGAAAACCCACCTGATATGCGCTCCACACAATTGAATAGAGACGCCGTTGATTTTCTATGGGAATTGCAGAAATGACTTCTAAGCCTCAAAATAATGACTTTTTTTCCTAAGGTGGTAGGAATGAAACTCAGTGCGGGCTGGATGGGGTCCCCCCTGGGCACCGCAGACCTAAGCTTGTTTAACTCCTACCTCTTAAAGGGACCGAGAAAAAATGACCTTTTCTGCACTCCAATGTAAGTCAATGGGGCGATTTTTTGGCTATGTGCTAGAAATGAAATTCAGTGCGGATTGGATGACAGGCACCCTAGGCACCCAGGATCGGCTTTAGTTTCACGTGTATCTCTTAAGCCGGCAGAGAAAACCCACCTGATATGCGCTCCACACAATTGAATAGAGACGCCGTTGATTTTCTATGGGAATTGCAGAAATGACTTCTAAGCCTCAAAATAATGACTTTTTTTCCTAAGGTGGTAGGAATGAAACTCAGTGCGGGCTGGATGGGGTCCCCCCTGGGCACCGCAGACCTAAGCTTGTTTAACTCCTACCTCTTAAAGGGACCGAGAAAAAATGACCTTTTCTGCACTCCAATGTAAGTCAATGGGGCGATTTTTTGGCTATGTGCTAGAAATGAAATTCAGTGCGGATTGGATGACAGGCACCCTAGGCACCCAGGATCGGCTTTAGTTTCACGTGTATCTCTTAAGCCGGCAGAGAAAACCCACCTGATATGCGCTCCACACAATTGAATAGAGACGCCGTTGATTTTCTATGGGAATTGCAGAAATGACTTCTAAGCCTCAAAATAATGACTTTTTTTCCTAAGGTGGTAGGAATGAAACTCAGTGCGGGCTGGATGGGGTCCCCCCTGGGCACCGCAGACCTAAGCTTGTTTAACTCCTACCTCTTAAAGGGACCGAGAAAAAATGACCTTTTCTGCACTCCAATGTAAGTCAATGGGGCGATTTTTTGGCTATGTGCTAGAAATGAAATTCAGTGCGGATTGGATGACAGGCACCCTAGGCACCCAGGATCGGCTTTAGTTTCACGTGTATCTCTTAAGCCGGCAGAGAAAACCCACCTGATATGCGCTCCACACAATTGAATAGAGACGCCGTTGATTTTCTATGGGAATTGCAGAAATGACTTCTAAGCCTCAAAATAATGACTTTTTTTCCTAAGGTGGTAGGAATGAAACTCAGTGCGGGCTGGATGGGGTCCCCCCTGGGCACCGCAGACCTAAGCTTGTTTAACTCCTACCTCTTAAAGGGACCGAGAAAAAATGACCTTTTCTGCACTCCAATGTAAGTCAATGGGGCGATTTTTTGGCTATGTGCTAGAAATGAAATTCAGTGCGGATTGGATGACAGGCACCCTAGGCACCCAGGATCGGCTTTAGTTTCACGTGTATCTCTTAAGCCGGCAGAGAAAACCCACCTGATATGCGCTCCACACAATTGAATAGAGACGCCGTTGATTTTCTATGGGAATTGCAGAAATGACTTCTAAGCCTCAAAATAATGACTTTTTTTCCTAAGGTGGTAGGAATGAAACTCAGTGCGGGCTGGATGGGGTCCCCCCTGGGCACCGCAGACCTAAGCTTGTTTAACTCCTACCTCTTAAAGGGACCGAGAAAAAATGACCTTTTCTGCACTCCAATGTAAGTCAATGGGGCGATTTTTTGGCTATGTGCTAGAAATGAAATTCAGTGCGGATTGGATGACAGGCACCCTAGGCACCCAGGATCGGCTTTAGTTTCACGTGTATCTCTTAAGCCGGCAGAGAAAACCCACCTGATATGCGCTCCACACAATTGAATAGAGACGCCGTTGATTTTCTATGGGAATTGCAGAAATGACTTCTAAGCCTCAAAATAATGACTTTTTTTCCTAAGGTGGTAGGAATGAAACTCAGTGCGGGCTGGATGGGGTCCCCCCTGGGCACCGCAGACCTAAGCTTGTTTAACTCCTACCTCTTAAAGGGACCGAGAAAAAATGACCTTTTCTGCACTCCAATGTAAGTCAATGGGGCGATTTTTTGGCTATGTGCTAGAAATGAAATTCAGTGCGGATTGGATGACAGGCACCCTAGGCACCCAGGATCGGCTTTAGTTTCACGTGTATCTCTTAAGCCGGCAGAGAAAACCCACCTGATATGCGCTCCACACAATTGAATAGAGACGCCGTTGATTTTCTATGGGAATTGCAGAAATGACTTCTAAGCCTCAAAATAATGACTTTTTTTCCTAAGGTGGTAGGAATGAAACTCAGTGCGGGCTGGATGGGGTCCCCCCTGGGCACCGCAGACCTAAGCTTGTTTAACTCCTACCTCTTAAAGGGACCGAGAAAAAATGACCTTTTCTGCACTCCAATGTAAGTCAATGGGGCGATTTTTTGGCTATGTGCTAGAAATGAAATTCAGTGCGGATTGGATGACAGGCACCCTAGGCACCCAGGATCGGCTTTAGTTTCACGTGTATCTCTTAAGCCGGCAGAGAAAACCCACCTGATATGCGCTCCACACAATTGAATAGAGACGCCGTTGATTTTCTATGGGAATTGCAGAAATGACTTCTAAGCCTCAAAATAATGACTTTTTTTCCTAAGGTGGTAGGAATGAAACTCAGTGCGGGCTGGATGGGGTCCCCCCTGGGCACCGCAGACCTAAGCTTGTTTAACTCCTACCTCTTAAAGGGACCGAGAAAAAATGACCTTTTCTGCACTCCAATGTAAGTCAATGGGGCGATTTTTTGGCTATGTGCTAGAAATGAAATTCAGTGCGGATTGGATGACAGGCACCCTAGGCACCCAGGATCGGCTTTAGTTTCACGTGTATCTCTTAAGCCGGCAGAGAAAACCCACCTGATATGCGCTCCACACAATTGAATAGAGACGCCGTTGATTTTCTATGGGAATTGCAGAAATGACTTCTAAGCCTCAAAATAATGACTTTTTTTCCTAAGGTGGTAGGAATGAAACTCAGTGCGGGCTGGATGGGGTCCCCCCTGGGCACCGCAGACCTAAGCTTGTTTAACTCCTACCTCTTAAAGGGACCGAGAAAAAATGACCTTTTCTGCACTCCAATGTAAGTCAATGGGGCGATTTTTTGGCTATGTGCTAGAAATGAAATTCAGTGCGGATTGGATGACAGGCACCCTAGGCACCCAGGATCGGCTTTAGTTTCACGTGTATCTCTTAAGCCGGCAGAGAAAACCCACCTGATATGCGCTCCACACAATTGAATAGAGACGCCGTTGATTTTCTATGGGAATTGCAGAAATGACTTCTAAGCCTCAAAATAATGACTTTTTTTCCTAAGGTGGTAGGAATGAAACTCAGTGCGGGCTGGATGGGGTCCCCCCTGGGCACCGCAGACCTAAGCTTGTTTAACTCCTACCTCTTAAAGGGACCGAGAAAAAATGACCTTTTCTGCACTCCAATGTAAGTCAATGGGGCGATTTTTTGGCTATGTGCTAGAAATGAAATTCAGTGCGGATTGGATGACAGGCACCCTAGGCACCCAGGATCGGCTTTAGTTTCACGTGTATCTCTTAAGCCGGCAGAGAAAACCCACCTGATATGCGCTCCACACAATTGAATAGAGACGCCGTTGATTTTCTATGGGAATTGCAGAAATGACTTCTAAGCCTCAAAATAATGACTTTTTTTCCTAAGGTGGTAGGAATGAAACTCAGTGCGGGCTGGATGGGGTCCCCCCTGGGCACCGCAGACCTAAGCTTGTTTAACTCCTACCTCTTAAAGGGACCGAGAAAAAATGACCTTTTCTGCACTCCAATGTAAGTCAATGGGGCGATTTTTTGGCTATGTGCTAGAAATGAAATTCAGTGCGGATTGGATGACAGGCACCCTAGGCACCCAGGATCGGCTTTAGTTTCACGTGTATCTCTTAAGCCGGCAGAGAAAACCCACCTGATATGCGCTCCACACAATTGAATAGAGACGCCGTTGATTTTCTATGGGAATTGCAGAAATGACTTCTAAGCCTCAAAATAATGACTTTTTTTCCTAAGGTGGTAGGAATGAAACTCAGTGCGGGCTGGATGGGGTCCCCCCTGGGCACCGCAGACCTAAGCTTGTTTAACTCCTACCTCTTAAAGGGACCGAGAAAAAATGACCTTTTCTGCACTCCAATGTAAGTCAATGGGGCGATTTTTTGGCTATGTGCTAGAAATGAAATTCAGTGCGGATTGGATGACAGGCACCCTAGGCACCCAGGATCGGCTTTAGTTTCACGTGTATCTCTTAAGCCGGCAGAGAAAACCCACCTGATATGCGCTCCACACAATTGAATAGAGACGCCGTTGATTTTCTATGGGAATTGCAGAAATGACTTCTAAGCCTCAAAATAATGACTTTTTTTCCTAAGGTGGTAGGAATGAAACTCAGTGCGGGCTGGATGGGGTCCCCCCTGGGCACCGCAGACCTAAGCTTGTTTAACTCCTACCTCTTAAAGGGACCGAGAAAAAATGACCTTTTCTGCACTCCAATGTAAGTCAATGGGGCGATTTTTTGGCTATGTGCTAGAAATGAAATTCAGTGCGGATTGGATGACAGGCACCCTAGGCACCCAGGATCGGCTTTAGTTTCACGTGTATCTCTTAAGCCGGCAGAGAAAACCCACCTGATATGCGCTCCACACAATTGAATAGAGACGCCGTTGATTTTCTATGGGAATTGCAGAAATGACTTCTAAGCCTCAAAATAATGACTTTTTTTCCTAAGGTGGTAGGAATGAAACTCAGTGCGGGCTGGATGGGGTCCCCCCTGGGCACCGCAGACCTAAGCTTGTTTAACTCCTACCTCTTAAAGGGACCGAGAAAAAATGACCTTTTCTGCACTCCAATGTAAGTCAATGGGGCGATTTTTTGGCTATGTGCTAGAAATGAAATTCAGTGCGGATTGGATGACAGGCACCCTAGGCACCCAGGATCGGCTTTAGTTTCACGTGTATCTCTTAAGCCGGCAGAGAAAACCCACCTGATATGCGCTCCACACAATTGAATAGAGACGCCGTTGATTTTCTATGGGAATTGCAGAAATGACTTCTAAGCCTCAAAATAATGACTTTTTTTCCTAAGGTGGTAGGAATGAAACTCAGTGCGGGCTGGATGGGGTCCCCCCTGGGCACCGCAGACCTAAGCTTGTTTAACTCCTACCTCTTAAAGGGACCGAGAAAAAATGACCTTTTCTGCACTCCAATGTAAGTCAATGGGGCGATTTTTTGGCTATGTGCTAGAAATGAAATTCAGTGCGGATTGGATGACAGGCACCCTAGGCACCCAGGATCGGCTTTAGTTTCACGTGTATCTCTTAAGCCGGCAGAGAAAACCCACCTGATATGCGCTCCACACAATTGAATAGAGACGCCGTTGATTTTCTATGGGAATTGCAGAAATGACTTCTAAGCCTCAAAATAATGACTTTTTTTCCTAAGGTGGTAGGAATGAAACTCAGTGCGGGCTGGATGGGGTCCCCCCTGGGCACCGCAGACCTAAGCTTGTTTAACTCCTACCTCTTAAAGGGACCGAGAAAAAATGACCTTTTCTGCACTCCAATGTAAGTCAATGGGGCGATTTTTTGGCTATGTGCTAGAAATGAAATTCAGTGCGGATTGGATGACAGGCACCCTAGGCACCCAGGATCGGCTTTAGTTTCACGTGTATCTCTTAAGCCGGCAGAGAAAACCCACCTGATATGCGCTCCACACAATTGAATAGAGACGCCGTTGATTTTCTATGGGAATTGCAGAAATGACTTCTAAGCCTCAAAATAATGACTTTTTTTCCTAAGGTGGTAGGAATGAAACTCAGTGCGGGCTGGATGGGGTCCCCCCTGGGCACCGCAGACCTAAGCTTGTTTAACTCCTACCTCTTAAAGGGACCGAGAAAAAATGACCTTTTCTGCACTCCAATGTAAGTCAATGGGGCGATTTTTTGGCTATGTGCTAGAAATGAAATTCAGTGCGGATTGGATGACAGGCACCCTAGGCACCCAGGATCGGCTTTAGTTTCACGTGTATCTCTTAAGCCGGCAGAGAAAACCCACCTGATATGCGCTCCACACAATTGAATAGAGACGCCGTTGATTTTCTATGGGAATTGCAGAAATGACTTCTAAGCCTCAAAATAATGACTTTTTTTCCTAAGGTGGTAGGAATGAAACTCAGTGCGGGCTGGATGGGGTCCCCCCTGGGCACCGCAGACCTAAGCTTGTTTAACTCCTACCTCTTAAAGGGACCGAGAAAAAATGACCTTTTCTGCACTCCAATGTAAGTCAATGGGGCGATTTTTTGGCTATGTGCTAGAAATGAAATTCAGTGCGGATTGGATGACAGGCACCCTAGGCACCCAGGATCGGCTTTAGTTTCACGTGTATCTCTTAAGCCGGCAGAGAAAACCCACCTGATATGCGCTCCACACAATTGAATAGAGACGCCGTTGATTTTCTATGGGAATTGCAGAAATGACTTCTAAGCCTCAAAATAATGACTTTTTTTCCTAAGGTGGTAGGAATGAAACTCAGTGCGGGCTGGATGGGGTCCCCCCTGGGCACCGCAGACCTAAGCTTGTTTAACTCCTACCTCTTAAAGGGACCGAGAAAAAATGACCTTTTCTGCACTCCAATGTAAGTCAATGGGGCGATTTTTTGGCTATGTGCTAGAAATGAAATTCAGTGCGGATTGGATGACAGGCACCCTAGGCACCCAGGATCGGCTTTAGTTTCACGTGTATCTCTTAAGCCGGCAGAGAAAACCCACCTGATATGCGCTCCACACAATTGAATAGAGACGCCGTTGATTTTCTATGGGAATTGCAGAAATGACTTCTAAGCCTCAAAATAATGACTTTTTTTCCTAAGGTGGTAGGAATGAAACTCAGTGCGGGCTGGATGGGGTCCCCCCTGGGCACCGCAGACCTAAGCTTGTTTAACTCCTACCTCTTAAAGGGACCGAGAAAAAATGACCTTTTCTGCACTCCAATGTAAGTCAATGGGGCGATTTTTTGGCTATGTGCTAGAAATGAAATTCAGTGCGGATTGGATGACAGGCACCCTAGGCACCCAGGATCGGCTTTAGTTTCACGTGTATCTCTTAAGCCGGCAGAGAAAACCCACCTGATATGCGCTCCACACAATTGAATAGAGACGCCGTTGATTTTCTATGGGAATTGCAGAAATGACTTCTAAGCCTCAAAATAATGACTTTTTTTCCTAAGGTGGTAGGAATGAAACTCAGTGCGGGCTGGATGGGGTCCCCCCTGGGCACCGCAGACCTAAGCTTGTTTAACTCCTACCTCTTAAAGGGACCGAGAAAAAATGACCTTTTCTGCACTCCAATGTAAGTCAATGGGGCGATTTTTTGGCTATGTGCTAGAAATGAAATTCAGTGCGGATTGGATGACAGGCACCCTAGGCACCCAGGATCGGCTTTAGTTTCACGTGTATCTCTTAAGCCGGCAGAGAAAACCCACCTGATATGCGCTCCACACAATTGAATAGAGACGCCGTTGATTTTCTATGGGAATTGCAGAAATGACTTCTAAGCCTCAAAATAATGACTTTTTTTCCTAAGGTGGTAGGAATGAAACTCAGTGCGGGCTGGATGGGGTCCCCCCTGGGCACCGCAGACCTAAGCTTGTTTAACTCCTACCTCTTAAAGGGACCGAGAAAAAATGACCTTTTCTGCACTCCAATGTAAGTCAATGGGGCGATTTTTTGGCTATGTGCTAGAAATGAAATTCAGTGCGGATTGGATGACAGGCACCCTAGGCACCCAGGATCGGCTTTAGTTTCACGTGTATCTCTTAAGCCGGCAGAGAAAACCCACCTGATATGCGCTCCACACAATTGAATAGAGACGCCGTTGATTTTCTATGGGAATTGCAGAAATGACTTCTAAGCCTCAAAATAATGACTTTTTTTCCTAAGGTGGTAGGAATGAAACTCAGTGCGGGCTGGATGGGGTCCCCCCTGGGCACCGCAGACCTAAGCTTGTTTAACTCCTACCTCTTAAAGGGACCGAGAAAAAATGACCTTTTCTGCACTCCAATGTAAGTCAATGGGGCGATTTTTTGGCTATGTGCTAGAAATGAAATTCAGTGCGGATTGGATGACAGGCACCCTAGGCACCCAGGATCGGCTTTAGTTTCACGTGTATCTCTTAAGCCGGCAGAGAAAACCCACCTGATATGCGCTCCACACAATTGAATAGAGACGCCGTTGATTTTCTATGGGAATTGCAGAAATGACTTCTAAGCCTCAAAATAATGACTTTTTTTCCTAAGGTGGTAGGAATGAAACTCAGTGCGGGCTGGATGGGGTCCCCCCTGGGCACCGCAGACCTAAGCTTGTTTAACTCCTACCTCTTAAAGGGACCGAGAAAAAATGACCTTTTCTGCACTCCAATGTAAGTCAATGGGGCGATTTTTTGGCTATGTGCTAGAAATGAAATTCAGTGCGGATTGGATGACAGGCACCCTAGGCACCCAGGATCGGCTTTAGTTTCACGTGTATCTCTTAAGCCGGCAGAGAAAACCCACCTGATATGCGCTCCACACAATTGAATAGAGACGCCGTTGATTTTCTATGGGAATTGCAGAAATGACTTCTAAGCCTCAAAATAATGACTTTTTTTCCTAAGGTGGTAGGAATGAAACTCAGTGCGGGCTGGATGGGGTCCCCCCTGGGCACCGCAGACCTAAGCTTGTTTAACTCCTACCTCTTAAAGGGACCGAGAAAAAATGACCTTTTCTGCACTCCAATGTAAGTCAATGGGGCGATTTTTTGGCTATGTGCTAGAAATGAAATTCAGTGCGGATTGGATGACAGGCACCCTAGGCACCCAGGATCGGCTTTAGTTTCACGTGTATCTCTTAAGCCGGCAGAGAAAACCCACCTGATATGCGCTCCACACAATTGAATAGAGACGCCGTTGATTTTCTATGGGAATTGCAGAAATGACTTCTAAGCCTCAAAATAATGACTTTTTTTCCTAAGGTGGTAGGAATGAAACTCAGTGCGGGCTGGATGGGGTCCCCCCTGGGCACCGCAGACCTAAGCTTGTTTAACTCCTACCTCTTAAAGGGACCGAGAAAAAATGACCTTTTCTGCACTCCAATGTAAGTCAATGGGGCGATTTTTTGGCTATGTGCTAGAAATGAAATTCAGTGCGGATTGGATGACAGGCACCCTAGGCACCCAGGATCGGCTTTAGTTTCACGTGTATCTCTTAAGCCGGCAGAGAAAACCCACCTGATATGCGCTCCACACAATTGAATAGAGACGCCGTTGATTTTCTATGGGAATTGCAGAAATGACTTCTAAGCCTCAAAATAATGACTTTTTTTCCTAAGGTGGTAGGAATGAAACTCAGTGCGGGCTGGATGGGGTCCCCCCTGGGCACCGCAGACCTAAGCTTGTTTAACTCCTACCTCTTAAAGGGACCGAGAAAAAATGACCTTTTCTGCACTCCAATGTAAGTCAATGGGGCGATTTTTTGGCTATGTGCTAGAAATGAAATTCAGTGCGGATTGGATGACAGGCACCCTAGGCACCCAGGATCGGCTTTAGTTTCACGTGTATCTCTTAAGCCGGCAGAGAAAACCCACCTGATATGCGCTCCACACAATTGAATAGAGACGCCGTTGATTTTCTATGGGAATTGCAGAAATGACTTCTAAGCCTCAAAATAATGACTTTTTTTCCTAAGGTGGTAGGAATGAAACTCAGTGCGGGCTGGATGGGGTCCCCCCTGGGCACCGCAGACCTAAGCTTGTTTAACTCCTACCTCTTAAAGGGACCGAGAAAAAATGACCTTTTCTGCACTCCAATGTAAGTCAATGGGGCGATTTTTTGGCTATGTGCTAGAAATGAAATTCAGTGCGGATTGGATGACAGGCACCCTAGGCACCCAGGATCGGCTTTAGTTTCACGTGTATCTCTTAAGCCGGCAGAGAAAACCCACCTGATATGCGCTCCACACAATTGAATAGAGACGCCGTTGATTTTCTATGGGAATTGCAGAAATGACTTCTAAGCCTCAAAATAATGACTTTTTTTCCTAAGGTGGTAGGAATGAAACTCAGTGCGGGCTGGATGGGGTCCCCCCTGGGCACCGCAGACCTAAGCTTGTTTAACTCCTACCTCTTAAAGGGACCGAGAAAAAATGACCTTTTCTGCACTCCAATGTAAGTCAATGGGGCGATTTTTTGGCTATGTGCTAGAAATGAAATTCAGTGCGGATTGGATGACAGGCACCCTAGGCACCCAGGATCGGCTTTAGTTTCACGTGTATCTCTTAAGCCGGCAGAGAAAACCCACCTGATATGCGCTCCACACAATTGAATAGAGACGCCGTTGATTTTCTATGGGAATTGCAGAAATGACTTCTAAGCCTCAAAATAATGACTTTTTTTCCTAAGGTGGTAGGAATGAAACTCAGTGCGGGCTGGATGGGGTCCCCCCTGGGCACCGCAGACCTAAGCTTGTTTAACTCCTACCTCTTAAAGGGACCGAGAAAAAATGACCTTTTCTGCACTCCAATGTAAGTCAATGGGGCGATTTTTTGGCTATGTGCTAGAAATGAAATTCAGTGCGGATTGGATGACAGGCACCCTAGGCACCCAGGATCGGCTTTAGTTTCACGTGTATCTCTTAAGCCGGCAGAGAAAACCCACCTGATATGCGCTCCACACAATTGAATAGAGACGCCGTTGATTTTCTATGGGAATTGCAGAAATGACTTCTAAGCCTCAAAATAATGACTTTTTTTCCTAAGGTGGTAGGAATGAAACTCAGTGCGGGCTGGATGGGGTCCCCCCTGGGCACCGCAGACCTAAGCTTGTTTAACTCCTACCTCTTAAAGGGACCGAGAAAAAATGACCTTTTCTGCACTCCAATGTAAGTCAATGGGGCGATTTTTTGGCTATGTGCTAGAAATGAAATTCAGTGCGGATTGGATGACAGGCACCCTAGGCACCCAGGATCGGCTTTAGTTTCACGTGTATCTCTTAAGCCGGCAGAGAAAACCCACCTGATATGCGCTCCACACAATTGAATAGAGACGCCGTTGATTTTCTATGGGAATTGCAGAAATGACTTCTAAGCCTCAAAATAATGACTTTTTTTCCTAAGGTGGTAGGAATGAAACTCAGTGCGGGCTGGATGGGGTCCCCCCTGGGCACCGCAGACCTAAGCTTGTTTAACTCCTACCTCTTAAAGGGACCGAGAAAAAATGACCTTTTCTGCACTCCAATGTAAGTCAATGGGGCGATTTTTTGGCTATGTGCTAGAAATGAAATTCAGTGCGGATTGGATGACAGGCACCCTAGGCACCCAGGATCGGCTTTAGTTTCACGTGTATCTCTTAAGCCGGCAGAGAAAACCCACCTGATATGCGCTCCACACAATTGAATAGAGACGCCGTTGATTTTCTATGGGAATTGCAGAAATGACTTCTAAGCCTCAAAATAATGACTTTTTTTCCTAAGGTGGTAGGAATGAAACTCAGTGCGGGCTGGATGGGGTCCCCCCTGGGCACCGCAGACCTAAGCTTGTTTAACTCCTACCTCTTAAAGGGACCGAGAAAAAATGACCTTTTCTGCACTCCAATGTAAGTCAATGGGGCGATTTTTTGGCTATGTGCTAGAAATGAAATTCAGTGCGGATTGGATGACAGGCACCCTAGGCACCCAGGATCGGCTTTAGTTTCACGTGTATCTCTTAAGCCGGCAGAGAAAACCCACCTGATATGCGCTCCACACAATTGAATAGAGACGCCGTTGATTTTCTATGGGAATTGCAGAAATGACTTCTAAGCCTCAAAATAATGACTTTTTTTCCTAAGGTGGTAGGAATGAAACTCAGTGCGGGCTGGATGGGGTCCCCCCTGGGCACCGCAGACCTAAGCTTGTTTAACTCCTACCTCTTAAAGGGACCGAGAAAAAATGACCTTTTCTGCACTCCAATGTAAGTCAATGGGGCGATTTTTTGGCTATGTGCTAGAAATGAAATTCAGTGCGGATTGGATGACAGGCACCCTAGGCACCCAGGATCGGCTTTAGTTTCACGTGTATCTCTTAAGCCGGCAGAGAAAACCCACCTGATATGCGCTCCACACAATTGAATAGAGACGCCGTTGATTTTCTATGGGAATTGCAGAAATGACTTCTAAGCCTCAAAATAATGACTTTTTTTCCTAAGGTGGTAGGAATGAAACTCAGTGCGGGCTGGATGGGGTCCCCCCTGGGCACCGCAGACCTAAGCTTGTTTAACTCCTACCTCTTAAAGGGACCGAGAAAAAATGACCTTTTCTGCACTCCAATGTAAGTCAATGGGGCGATTTTTTGGCTATGTGCTAGAAATGAAATTCAGTGCGGATTGGATGACAGGCACCCTAGGCACCCAGGATCGGCTTTAGTTTCACGTGTATCTCTTAAGCCGGCAGAGAAAACCCACCTGATATGCGCTCCACACAATTGAATAGAGACGCCGTTGATTTTCTATGGGAATTGCAGAAATGACTTCTAAGCCTCAAAATAATGACTTTTTTTCCTAAGGTGGTAGGAATGAAACTCAGTGCGGGCTGGATGGGGTCCCCCCTGGGCACCGCAGACCTAAGCTTGTTTAACTCCTACCTCTTAAAGGGACCGAGAAAAAATGACCTTTTCTGCACTCCAATGTAAGTCAATGGGGCGATTTTTTGGCTATGTGCTAGAAATGAAATTCAGTGCGGATTGGATGACAGGCACCCTAGGCACCCAGGATCGGCTTTAGTTTCACGTGTATCTCTTAAGCCGGCAGAGAAAACCCACCTGATATGCGCTCCACACAATTGAATAGAGACGCCGTTGATTTTCTATGGGAATTGCAGAAATGACTTCTAAGCCTCAAAATAATGACTTTTTTTCCTAAGGTGGTAGGAATGAAACTCAGTGCGGGCTGGATGGGGTCCCCCCTGGGCACCGCAGACCTAAGCTTGTTTAACTCCTACCTCTTAAAGGGACCGAGAAAAAATGACCTTTTCTGCACTCCAATGTAAGTCAATGGGGCGATTTTTTGGCTATGTGCTAGAAATGAAATTCAGTGCGGATTGGATGACAGGCACCCTAGGCACCCAGGATCGGCTTTAGTTTCACGTGTATCTCTTAAGCCGGCAGAGAAAACCCACCTGATATGCGCTCCACACAATTGAATAGAGACGCCGTTGATTTTCTATGGGAATTGCAGAAATGACTTCTAAGCCTCAAAATAATGACTTTTTTTCCTAAGGTGGTAGGAATGAAACTCAGTGCGGGCTGGATGGGGTCCCCCCTGGGCACCGCAGACCTAAGCTTGTTTAACTCCTACCTCTTAAAGGGACCGAGAAAAAATGACCTTTTCTGCACTCCAATGTAAGTCAATGGGGCGATTTTTTGGCTATGTGCTAGAAATGAAATTCAGTGCGGATTGGATGACAGGCACCCTAGGCACCCAGGATCGGCTTTAGTTTCACGTGTATCTCTTAAGCCGGCAGAGAAAACCCACCTGATATGCGCTCCACACAATTGAATAGAGACGCCGTTGATTTTCTATGGGAATTGCAGAAATGACTTCTAAGCCTCAAAATAATGACTTTTTTTCCTAAGGTGGTAGGAATGAAACTCAGTGCGGGCTGGATGGGGTCCCCCCTGGGCACCGCAGACCTAAGCTTGTTTAACTCCTACCTCTTAAAGGGACCGAGAAAAAATGACCTTTTCTGCACTCCAATGTAAGTCAATGGGGCGATTTTTTGGCTATGTGCTAGAAATGAAATTCAGTGCGGATTGGATGACAGGCACCCTAGGCACCCAGGATCGGCTTTAGTTTCACGTGTATCTCTTAAGCCGGCAGAGAAAACCCACCTGATATGCGCTCCACACAATTGAATAGAGACGCCGTTGATTTTCTATGGGAATTGCAGAAATGACTTCTAAGCCTCAAAATAATGACTTTTTTTCCTAAGGTGGTAGGAATGAAACTCAGTGCGGGCTGGATGGGGTCCCCCCTGGGCACCGCAGACCTAAGCTTGTTTAACTCCTACCTCTTAAAGGGACCGAGAAAAAATGACCTTTTCTGCACTCCAATGTAAGTCAATGGGGCGATTTTTTGGCTATGTGCTAGAAATGAAATTCAGTGCGGATTGGATGACAGGCACCCTAGGCACCCAGGATCGGCTTTAGTTTCACGTGTATCTCTTAAGCCGGCAGAGAAAACCCACCTGATATGCGCTCCACACAATTGAATAGAGACGCCGTTGATTTTCTATGGGAATTGCAGAAATGACTTCTAAGCCTCAAAATAATGACTTTTTTTCCTAAGGTGGTAGGAATGAAACTCAGTGCGGGCTGGATGGGGTCCCCCCTGGGCACCGCAGACCTAAGCTTGTTTAACTCCTACCTCTTAAAGGGACCGAGAAAAAATGACCTTTTCTGCACTCCAATGTAAGTCAATGGGGCGATTTTTTGGCTATGTGCTAGAAATGAAATTCAGTGCGGATTGGATGACAGGCACCCTAGGCACCCAGGATCGGCTTTAGTTTCACGTGTATCTCTTAAGCCGGCAGAGAAAACCCACCTGATATGCGCTCCACACAATTGAATAGAGACGCCGTTGATTTTCTATGGGAATTGCAGAAATGACTTCTAAGCCTCAAAATAATGACTTTTTTTCCTAAGGTGGTAGGAATGAAACTCAGTGCGGGCTGGATGGGGTCCCCCCTGGGCACCGCAGACCTAAGCTTGTTTAACTCCTACCTCTTAAAGGGACCGAGAAAAAATGACCTTTTCTGCACTCCAATGTAAGTCAATGGGGCGATTTTTTGGCTATGTGCTAGAAATGAAATTCAGTGCGGATTGGATGACAGGCACCCTAGGCACCCAGGATCGGCTTTAGTTTCACGTGTATCTCTTAAGCCGGCAGAGAAAACCCACCTGATATGCGCTCCACACAATTGAATAGAGACGCCGTTGATTTTCTATGGGAATTGCAGAAATGACTTCTAAGCCTCAAAATAATGACTTTTTTTCCTAAGGTGGTAGGAATGAAACTCAGTGCGGGCTGGATGGGGTCCCCCCTGGGCACCGCAGACCTAAGCTTGTTTAACTCCTACCTCTTAAAGGGACCGAGAAAAAATGACCTTTTCTGCACTCCAATGTAAGTCAATGGGGCGATTTTTTGGCTATGTGCTAGAAATGAAATTCAGTGCGGATTGGATGACAGGCACCCTAGGCACCCAGGATCGGCTTTAGTTTCACGTGTATCTCTTAAGCCGGCAGAGAAAACCCACCTGATATGCGCTCCACACAATTGAATAGAGACGCCGTTGATTTTCTATGGGAATTGCAGAAATGACTTCTAAGCCTCAAAATAATGACTTTTTTTCCTAAGGTGGTAGGAATGAAACTCAGTGCGGGCTGGATGGGGTCCCCCCTGGGCACCGCAGACCTAAGCTTGTTTAACTCCTACCTCTTAAAGGGACCGAGAAAAAATGACCTTTTCTGCACTCCAATGTAAGTCAATGGGGCGATTTTTTGGCTATGTGCTAGAAATGAAATTCAGTGCGGATTGGATGACAGGCACCCTAGGCACCCAGGATCGGCTTTAGTTTCACGTGTATCTCTTAAGCCGGCAGAGAAAACCCACCTGATATGCGCTCCACACAATTGAATAGAGACGCCGTTGATTTTCTATGGGAATTGCAGAAATGACTTCTAAGCCTCAAAATAATGACTTTTTTTCCTAAGGTGGTAGGAATGAAACTCAGTGCGGGCTGGATGGGGTCCCCCCTGGGCACCGCAGACCTAAGCTTGTTTAACTCCTACCTCTTAAAGGGACCGAGAAAAAATGACCTTTTCTGCACTCCAATGTAAGTCAATGGGGCGATTTTTTGGCTATGTGCTAGAAATGAAATTCAGTGCGGATTGGATGACAGGCACCCTAGGCACCCAGGATCGGCTTTAGTTTCACGTGTATCTCTTAAGCCGGCAGAGAAAACCCACCTGATATGCGCTCCACACAATTGAATAGAGACGCCGTTGATTTTCTATGGGAATTGCAGAAATGACTTCTAAGCCTCAAAATAATGACTTTTTTTCCTAAGGTGGTAGGAATGAAACTCAGTGCGGGCTGGATGGGGTCCCCCCTGGGCACCGCAGACCTAAGCTTGTTTAACTCCTACCTCTTAAAGGGACCGAGAAAAAATGACCTTTTCTGCACTCCAATGTAAGTCAATGGGGCGATTTTTTGGCTATGTGCTAGAAATGAAATTCAGTGCGGATTGGATGACAGGCACCCTAGGCACCCAGGATCGGCTTTAGTTTCACGTGTATCTCTTAAGCCGGCAGAGAAAACCCACCTGATATGCGCTCCACACAATTGAATAGAGACGCCGTTGATTTTCTATGGGAATTGCAGAAATGACTTCTAAGCCTCAAAATAATGACTTTTTTTCCTAAGGTGGTAGGAATGAAACTCAGTGCGGGCTGGATGGGGTCCCCCCTGGGCACCGCAGACCTAAGCTTGTTTAACTCCTACCTCTTAAAGGGACCGAGAAAAAATGACCTTTTCTGCACTCCAATGTAAGTCAATGGGGCGATTTTTTGGCTATGTGCTAGAAATGAAATTCAGTGCGGATTGGATGACAGGCACCCTAGGCACCCAGGATCGGCTTTAGTTTCACGTGTATCTCTTAAGCCGGCAGAGAAAACCCACCTGATATGCGCTCCACACAATTGAATAGAGACGCCGTTGATTTTCTATGGGAATTGCAGAAATGACTTCTAAGCCTCAAAATAATGACTTTTTTTCCTAAGGTGGTAGGAATGAAACTCAGTGCGGGCTGGATGGGGTCCCCCCTGGGCACCGCAGACCTAAGCTTGTTTAACTCCTACCTCTTAAAGGGACCGAGAAAAAATGACCTTTTCTGCACTCCAATGTAAGTCAATGGGGCGATTTTTTGGCTATGTGCTAGAAATGAAATTCAGTGCGGATTGGATGACAGGCACCCTAGGCACCCAGGATCGGCTTTAGTTTCACGTGTATCTCTTAAGCCGGCAGAGAAAACCCACCTGATATGCGCTCCACACAATTGAATAGAGACGCCGTTGATTTTCTATGGGAATTGCAGAAATGACTTCTAAGCCTCAAAATAATGACTTTTTTTCCTAAGGTGGTAGGAATGAAACTCAGTGCGGGCTGGATGGGGTCCCCCCTGGGCACCGCAGACCTAAGCTTGTTTAACTCCTACCTCTTAAAGGGACCGAGAAAAAATGACCTTTTCTGCACTCCAATGTAAGTCAATGGGGCGATTTTTTGGCTATGTGCTAGAAATGAAATTCAGTGCGGATTGGATGACAGGCACCCTAGGCACCCAGGATCGGCTTTAGTTTCACGTGTATCTCTTAAGCCGGCAGAGAAAACCCACCTGATATGCGCTCCACACAATTGAATAGAGACGCCGTTGATTTTCTATGGGAATTGCAGAAATGACTTCTAAGCCTCAAAATAATGACTTTTTTTCCTAAGGTGGTAGGAATGAAACTCAGTGCGGGCTGGATGGGGTCCCCCCTGGGCACCGCAGACCTAAGCTTGTTTAACTCCTACCTCTTAAAGGGACCGAGAAAAAATGACCTTTTCTGCACTCCAATGTAAGTCAATGGGGCGATTTTTTGGCTATGTGCTAGAAATGAAATTCAGTGCGGATTGGATGACAGGCACCCTAGGCACCCAGGATCGGCTTTAGTTTCACGTGTATCTCTTAAGCCGGCAGAGAAAACCCACCTGATATGCGCTCCACACAATTGAATAGAGACGCCGTTGATTTTCTATGGGAATTGCAGAAATGACTTCTAAGCCTCAAAATAATGACTTTTTTTCCTAAGGTGGTAGGAATGAAACTCAGTGCGGGCTGGATGGGGTCCCCCCTGGGCACCGCAGACCTAAGCTTGTTTAACTCCTACCTCTTAAAGGGACCGAGAAAAAATGACCTTTTCTGCACTCCAATGTAAGTCAATGGGGCGATTTTTTGGCTATGTGCTAGAAATGAAATTCAGTGCGGATTGGATGACAGGCACCCTAGGCACCCAGGATCGGCTTTAGTTTCACGTGTATCTCTTAAGCCGGCAGAGAAAACCCACCTGATATGCGCTCCACACAATTGAATAGAGACGCCGTTGATTTTCTATGGGAATTGCAGAAATGACTTCTAAGCCTCAAAATAATGACTTTTTTTCCTAAGGTGGTAGGAATGAAACTCAGTGCGGGCTGGATGGGGTCCCCCCTGGGCACCGCAGACCTAAGCTTGTTTAACTCCTACCTCTTAAAGGGACCGAGAAAAAATGACCTTTTCTGCACTCCAATGTAAGTCAATGGGGCGATTTTTTGGCTATGTGCTAGAAATGAAATTCAGTGCGGATTGGATGACAGGCACCCTAGGCACCCAGGATCGGCTTTAGTTTCACGTGTATCTCTTAAGCCGGCAGAGAAAACCCACCTGATATGCGCTCCACACAATTGAATAGAGACGCCGTTGATTTTCTATGGGAATTGCAGAAATGACTTCTAAGCCTCAAAATAATGACTTTTTTTCCTAAGGTGGTAGGAATGAAACTCAGTGCGGGCTGGATGGGGTCCCCCCTGGGCACCGCAGACCTAAGCTTGTTTAACTCCTACCTCTTAAAGGGACCGAGAAAAAATGTTCTGCACTCCAAGTCGGCACACCATGGGTAAGTCTAGGATGCGAGTGCAAGGCAGAAGAGACATGCTCAGCAGTATCCAATCAACCCAGGACACATGGTATAGAGGCCGGATCAACCACACCAACACAGATTTTTTTCCTTTTCTGCAAGTAGGAAGAGACAATTATGTTTTTTGCAATTAATTGACACTTGTTTCTTTGTGTTTTTTTCAGATTTGCTGAGCAGTGTTTGCTGGCAAACGCATGTTTAAGACTTGGACCAGGCTAAGTGTTGCAGTTTGCCTGATCTGTCATGCCCTGGATGGGATTCAGAGTTGGACTCAGGACTATAATATATGGTTCTCCAATCTCTTTTCGATCCCTCCGCAAAGTCCTCCGGAGATGACCTGACCTGCAGATGACCTGATATGCGGAGGACCTAATGTGCGGACCACCATACATTCATTTGATGCATGGTTCCTGTCTACCTACTCCGTCCTCTGGGGATGAATGGGACAGGACCTACATGCCGCGGGACAAGTCCTCCCGGTGATGACCTGACATGCAGATGACCCGATATGCGGAGGACCTAATGTGCGGACCACCTTACATTCATTTGATGCATGGTTCCTGTCTATTACTCCGTCCTCTGGGATGAATGGGACAGGACCTACATGCCGGGGACAAGTCCTCCGGTGATGACCTGACATGCAGATGACCTGATATGCGGAGGACCTAAGGTACGGACCACCATACATTCATTTGATGCATGGCTCCTGTTACCTACTAGTCCTCTGGGAGGACCTACATGCCGCGGGAACATGGTGAGTGTATAACACCTATCAGGTTATCTGATGGTGGTGTTTTCCCGTTTATTATTCACTTAGCCGTGTTATGGTGATTTCTGGCATTGCCAATATGGGGGCAGGTTGGTAATCTTGAATTTTGGCGCCAAAGACGCCCGTGCTGAATTCCCCGCCACTCTATGCACGAGGTGCCGGCGTGCGGTCCACCTGCGTTCCAGCGTGCTGGGAGCTTCCTGCCACACTGAATACCCTTTCCGCTATCGCCTGTATGCTGAAATAGAGGGTGTGTATGTTTCCGTCTGTCACACATCATGCAACGGTAATTACCGGCCTCCTCATTTAGGTAGTTGGTGCCTAAATTACGGGCTCTGCATCGGCATCCCGGTCTCTGTGCCTTCCTTTTTTCAGCTAAAGAGTAGGTGCTGACAGCAGGCGTTATGTGCGCGCCCTTTTGCTGCGTAGCCTATGGGGAAATTACCTGAGGGTTTTTTATTTATTATTTCTGTTTTCCCCTCCTTATCAGTTGATCAGAGTTAGCAAGGGTTACAGCGGTATATATATCATTCTGTAACTGTGTTTGATGATGAGCTTGTTTTACTACTCTCACTCCCATCATGCTAACTTTCATTGGGAGATCTCTGTGTATCAATGAGCTCTGCTGGGAGAGTAGTCTCTATGTCATTCATCCTTCCCAGCAGCCACGCCCCTAGGGCGTGGTTTATACTTTGTATTGAGTTTGGAGCATTTTGTCTGCTCTCTCTCTCTCCTCTAAACTCTGAGGGAATCCCCTAGCTGTTATATATTGGGAGATCACTGTTCTAATCTGCTATTTTGCTGTGAACAACATAGGGGGAATTGGAATTTTTTTCTGCAACTCGGGGATATTTCCACCAGTTGTACTGATTTATTATACTGATACTATTATACTCTATTTTGTGTTCGTATAAGAGTTTTTCCCTATGTGTTATGTTTCTGCTTCCACTCCCATCTTACACTATAGCAGATGGGAGGGTTCTGTATTGTCTGCGCCCTGATGAGTGGAGTAGTCAAGTCATATGCCTTTCCCCTTCTGCGGTAGTTCTGGGGGTTTGTTCACTGGGTTGTTTAATTTTGTGCCCTTATCGTACTCGCATAAATTCCCTTTCTGTTGCTCTGGCTGTTTCTGTTTCTATTTTCTGTTCAGAAGAACTCTCCTGCCAAAGGATACATCAGCAGGAGGAGTCACAGATTTTGACAGCCCTATCATCAGTTTCTCCATGAGGATCATTCTGCGGAGATGCCTGAACTGATGGATTTGCTTGAACAGTGTTGTGGACACAACGCGTGACAGACTGGTGACCACTCTGCAGTTTACAGTCTCGGTCTCGCCCTGAAAGGACATCAGGATAGCAATCAGAACTATAATCTATGGTTCTCCCAACTCTTATTTATCCTGATCTGCACCATCCTCCTTTGGACGATCGGTTGTCAGACCTGCTTGCATTCGGATGACGCAGGATTTGTTTCCCTGTCTTTGCCGTCCCCTACTCGATGAACGGATTCAGACCTGCATGCATCCAGATCACAAAGGGTACATGTTATTGTTACCTATCATGCTCTTGGATGACGGTGTTTTATTCCCGTCACTATCACACATTACTTGTGAATGCAACTATGTCTACTGGGGGCAGGTCTGATACTTCCATGCTCCAATCCTCTTTATTGGATGCAGAGTTTAAACTTCTGGCGCAAAAAATAGCCACTCTGACTTTTCAGCGGACGACTAAATGCACGTGCAGCTGGTGTCTGAGCACCATCACAGTCCACCTGCAGATTAACGCACAAGGAGTGTTCTCTGCCATGCTGAAATTTTCCCCGCTGACGGAGACACGAGGAGCCGGAGTCTCGGAAGTCGGGAGCGGTGGCCATTATGCCTCTAAAGCTAAGTACTGGAAAATGTGTTTTCTGTGTGTACTTTCTCGTTACCTGCACCCCGTTTTTTCAGGGAGAAGGGTAAAAAAGCTCTTTTTTAGGGGGGGAGTGCGCCAGGAAGTCAATACCTGTTCCACGGGAGAGTTCCCGCCATTTGAAAAGCACGAGGAACTGGCTTCCAGAAGCACAACTTTGCTGTGCGTACAAAGTGAACAGTGGGCCTTGCTCGCCCTATAATGGCTTCAAGCTATCAGTGATGATCTATATACTTAGCTCTATGGTAAGTACCTCATTATCCCCTCTGTCTTTCATCCTTTTTTGCAGGATGTTCTTTATTAGGACTGAGAGGAAATCCGATAAAGGATTTGGCTGTGTGTCACTACTACAGCTGAGACTTTGGAAGAGGGACCCTAGGGGATGTTGGGGCTGTGTATCGCTAGTCCGACTAAACGGTGGACCCCGGACTGAACTGTGAAACCGCACGAATTACTGACATCCTGCTACTGGAATTATCAGTACCAGTTCTCCTCTGTTACCGCCGCCACCTCACGTCCAGTTTTTGCTTAGCATACTCTGCCCTATAGTGGATATGGCTGATCCGGAAACAGTATATCCAGAAGGCGGCTGCTCGTTATCCTGCTGGTCGCTACATCGCCACTCTCTCAATAATGTAAGTAATATTTCCGGCACATTAGTCTCTTGTTATGAGACTTTAAATTATCTGCTTGCCTGCTGAAAAAAAAAAAAATAAAAAATTTTTTTGTTACCTGAGCTTAGTGAGCTACACTCTAGGAGTCTCGTAAGTAGGATACTAATCCCTGTCTGTGATGGTAGCCCCACAATTCAAGACTTGGGTTGCATTACACACATAAATGACTGTCTACCCTGTTTAGGATCATCACAGCCCGATGGGATACCTTGCGATGCAAGCCTAGCTCATATCATTGACCATTAGTCATGATAAATGTTTACTGTATGTGTTTTCACATTATCCCCGTTTATGGATCTGGGATGTATTACTTTTTGCATCTAACCTGTTCGGTGTGTTTTTCTTTATGCGGCTAGGAAGAAATGTCTCAATGTCTTCCCTGCGGCAGTCTACTCCTAGCTAGCGGGGAGAACCTTTTTTTTTAGGCGATTCTCCTTCTCCACGGCTTTACAGGGAAGCCTCCTAGTATTGTTAATACCGACATTCCAAGGAGACTATGTATATTGTTTTTTTGATGCTGGCTGTTTTTCTAGGAGTTGTTGTTTTCAGATTTATTCTCCTGCCAGAACGTAGCAGGAGGAATCACAGATTACACCAGCCCTATTAATGGCTCTTTTTCCAAGAGCACCACTCTATGGATATTGCAGGAACGGTGTGTCCTGATACTTTGGTATGTATTCAGCCGGGGGTTCCCTGGCTTTTGAAGTTCTCTCTGAATCCGACTACCGCTGAGGAAGAGGAGAGAATCCGGGAACCGAGAGTGCAGCTCTTTCCCTTCCCTTTGGTGTGGTCCGGCTGCCATAGAATGACATAATCCCTGATGTTGGACAGCGTCCTCCTAATAAGTGAGTAACTATCTGGTTTCTCTTTTTTTGCCTACCTTGTGTACAGCCTCTCCAATAGATTCTAGTATCCAAGGAACAACTCTTAGCTATACAGAAACTTGTCATTTCTGACAAACCGGCTCGGAGGTTCCGTTCTACCCTTATAGTATGCCGTCTGTTGTACAGTATGCTCATGTGTGTTATTCATACACTCCTTTCCATTTTTTTTAAGCTATCTATATTCACAGGGCGTGTTCTCCGGACCCGTACAGGCGGTCAAGGGGACCCTTGATACCTGACATTTTGTTAAATCATTTTACCAGGGATATATGTTTCAGTTCCAGCTTATAACTCTGCTGTTTATTTGTACGAAGAAGGAAGTAACATACCAGACATCTGGTTTTCAAGTCCCAAAATATCTTTAGTTTGGACGAAGCACTCGCCTCAGCCTGGAACGCCACCTCCTAGGATGGTTTTGGTTCAGCCCCCTATCTCGCCGGGATCTTTCCGGCTGAGAATATGGGGAGGCTTTGGAGCTTTTAGCTTAACACGATAGATTGCTTTGGACTACAGCAGACAATTGGAAATCTCAAAAGGTCTCTGTGTGTCCCGTTCTGTTTCAGAAGATGGTTGGCTTTCCAATCTTTCTCCTCCAAGTTGGCTTAAATTAACAATTAGCCATGGTTCAAGGATTATCTTTCCTCCTTCAGACGCTTCTTCAGATGCTTCAATCAATCCCCTGGATGATAGAAGTGCTACTTCTGGGAAACCTGGTTATTGTTTCTGCGGGAAAAGGAGAACTTCACAGCCTCAAGAAATATAAAAATAGTGCTTATGGCTTGTTCACTTCTTATTCCTCAAGCTCTAGATGGGATACAGCTTATTCAGCAGGGCCATGTCAGTTGACTGGCCTGGATTTCAAGATCGTTCTTCAAGAGGGCTGAGAGCTGCTCATGTTTAAGAAAAGCTTGACCTTTTTTACCTCCTTCTACGGGATTTTTATCCCTAAAAAAGCAGCCTTAAGCAGAAAAGTACTAAGTGTCTAAGTATTGGATTAATTCCCACCCGTGTGTGCTTTACACTGCTGTGTGTATGTCCATGGTGTGCCGCCTTAGGACTGCAAGAACGTAGGAATTTTGATACTTACCTAACGGGAAATTCCTGTTCTTGAATCCGTAGGCGGCACAACACACCCTCCCTTATTAAATATACGCTGCATAGAACTCTGTGTTGGTGTGGTTGATGGCCTCTTATACCATGTGTCCTTTTTTGATTGGATAATGTGAGCATGTCTCTTCTGCCTTGCACTGGGATCCTGACTTAACCCTGGTGTGCCTCCTACGGACTTCAAGAAAGGAATTTCCCTTAGTTAGGAAAAAAATGACCTTTTCTGCACTCCAATGTAAGTCAATGGGGCGATTTTTTGGCTATGTGCTAGAAATGAAATGCAGTGCGGATTGGATGACAGGCACCCTAGGCACCCAGGATCGGCTTTAGTTTCACGTGTATCTCTTAAGCCGGCAGAGAAAACCCACCTGATATGCGCTCCACACAATTGAATAGAGACGCCGTTGATTTTCTATGGGAATTGCAGAAATGACTTCTAAGCCTCAAAATAATGACTTTTTTTCCTAAGGTGGTAGGAATGAAACTCAGTGCGGGCTGGATGGGGTCCCCCCTGGGCACCGCAGACCTAAGCTTGTTTAACTCCTACCTCTTAAAGGGACCGAGAAAAAATGACCTTTTCTGCACTCCAATGTAAGTCAATGGGGCGATTTTTTGGCTATGTGCTAGAAATGAAATGCAGTGCGGATTGGATGACAGGCACCCTAGGCACCCAGGATCGGCTTTAGTTTCACGTGTATCTCTTAAGCCGGCAGAGAAAACCCACCTGATATGCGCTCCACACAATTGAATAGAGACGCCGTTGATTTTCTATGGGAATTGCAGAAATGACTTCTAAGCCTCAAAATAATGACTTTTTTTCCTAAGGTGGTAGGAATGAAACTCAGTGCGGGCTGGATGGGGTCCCCCCTGGGCACCGCAGACCTAAGCTTGTTTAACTCCTACCTCTTAAAGGGACCGAGAAAAAATGACCTTTTCTGCACTCCAATGTAAGTCAATGGGGCGATTTTTTGGCTATGTGCTAGAAATGAAATGCAGTGCGGATTGGATGACAGGCACCCTAGGCACCCAGGATCGGCTTTAGTTTCACGTGTATCTCTTAAGCCGGCAGAGAAAACCCACCTGATATGCGCTCCACACAATTGAATAGAGACGCCGTTGATTTTCTATGGGAATTGCAGAAATGACTTCTAAGCCTCAAAATAATGACTTTTTTTCCTAAGGTGGTAGGAATGAAACTCAGTGCGGGCTGGATGGGGTCCCCCCTGGGCACCGCAGACCTAAGCTTGTTTAACTCCTACCTCTTAAAGGGACCGAGAAAAAATGACCTTTTCTGCACTCCAATGTAAGTCAATGGGGCGATTTTTTGGCTATGTGCTAGAAATGAAATGCAGTGCGGATTGGATGACAGGCACCCTAGGCACCCAGGATCGGCTTTAGTTTCACGTGTATCTCTTAAGCCGGCAGAGAAAACCCACCTGATATGCGCTCCACACAATTGAATAGAGACGCCGTTGATTTTCTATGGGAATTGCAGAAATGACTTCTAAGCCTCAAAATAATGACTTTTTTTCCTAAGGTGGTAGGAATGAAACTCAGTGCGGGCTGGATGGGGTCCCCCCTGGGCACCGCAGACCTAAGCTTGTTTAACTCCTACCTCTTAAAGGGACCGAGAAAAAATGACCTTTTCTGCACTCCAATGTAAGTCAATGGGGCGATTTTTTGGCTATGTGCTAGAAATGAAATGCAGTGCGGATTGGATGACAGGCACCCTAGGCACCCAGGATCGGCTTTAGTTTCACGTGTATCTCTTAAGCCGGCAGAGAAAACCCACCTGATATGCGCTCCACACAATTGAATAGAGACGCCGTTGATTTTCTATGGGAATTGCAGAAATGACTTCTAAGCCTCAAAATAATGACTTTTTTTCCTAAGGTGGTAGGAATGAAACTCAGTGCGGGCTGGATGGGGTCCCCCCTGGGCACCGCAGACCTAAGCTTGTTTAACTCCTACCTCTTAAAGGGACCGAGAAAAAATGACCTTTTCTGCACTCCAATGTAAGTCAATGGGGCGATTTTTTGGCTATGTGCTAGAAATGAAATGCAGTGCGGATTGGATGACAGGCACCCTAGGCACCCAGGATCGGCTTTAGTTTCACGTGTATCTCTTAAGCCGGCAGAGAAAACCCACCTGATATGCGCTCCACACAATTGAATAGAGACGCCGTTGATTTTCTATGGGAATTGCAGAAATGACTTCTAAGCCTCAAAATAATGACTTTTTTTCCTAAGGTGGTAGGAATGAAACTCAGTGCGGGCTGGATGGGGTCCCCCCTGGGCACCGCAGACCTAAGCTTGTTTAACTCCTACCTCTTAAAGGGACCGAGAAAAAATGACCTTTTCTGCACTCCAATGTAAGTCAATGGGGCGATTTTTTGGCTATGTGCTAGAAATGAAATGCAGTGCGGATTGGATGACAGGCACCCTAGGCACCCAGGATCGGCTTTAGTTTCACGTGTATCTCTTAAGCCGGCAGAGAAAACCCACCTGATATGCGCTCCACACAATTGAATAGAGACGCCGTTGATTTTCTATGGGAATTGCAGAAATGACTTCTAAGCCTCAAAATAATGACTTTTTTTCCTAAGGTGGTAGGAATGAAACTCAGTGCGGGCTGGATGGGGTCCCCCCTGGGCACCGCAGACCTAAGCTTGTTTAACTCCTACCTCTTAAAGGGACCGAGAAAAAATGACCTTTTCTGCACTCCAATGTAAGTCAATGGGGCGATTTTTTGGCTATGTGCTAGAAATGAAATGCAGTGCGGATTGGATGACAGGCACCCTAGGCACCCAGGATCGGCTTTAGTTTCACGTGTATCTCTTAAGCCGGCAGAGAAAACCCACCTGATATGCGCTCCACACAATTGAATAGAGACGCCGTTGATTTTCTATGGGAATTGCAGAAATGACTTCTAAGCCTCAAAATAATGACTTTTTTTCCTAAGGTGGTAGGAATGAAACTCAGTGCGGGCTGGATGGGGTCCCCCCTGGGCACCGCAGACCTAAGCTTGTTTAACTCCTACCTCTTAAAGGGACCGAGAAAAAATGACCTTTTCTGCACTCCAATGTAAGTCAATGGGGCGATTTTTTGGCTATGTGCTAGAAATGAAATGCAGTGCGGATTGGATGACAGGCACCCTAGGCACCCAGGATCGGCTTTAGTTTCACGTGTATCTCTTAAGCCGGCAGAGAAAACCCACCTGATATGCGCTCCACACAATTGAATAGAGACGCCGTTGATTTTCTATGGGAATTGCAGAAATGACTTCTAAGCCTCAAAATAATGACTTTTTTTCCTAAGGTGGTAGGAATGAAACTCAGTGCGGGCTGGATGGGGTCCCCCCTGGGCACCGCAGACCTAAGCTTGTTTAACTCCTACCTCTTAAAGGGACCGAGAAAAAATGACCTTTTCTGCACTCCAATGTAAGTCAATGGGGCGATTTTTTGGCTATGTGCTAGAAATGAAATGCAGTGCGGATTGGATGACAGGCACCCTAGGCACCCAGGATCAGCTTTAGTTTCACGTGTATCTCTTAAGCCGGCAGAGAAAACCCACCTGATATGCGCTCCACACAATTGAATAGAGACGCCGTTGATTTTCTATGGGAATTGCAGAAATGACTTCTAAGCCTCAAAATAATGACTTTTTTTCCTAAGGTGGTAGGAATGAAACTCAGTGCGGGCTGGATGGGGTCCCCCCTGGGCACCGCAGACCTAAGCTTGTTTAACTCCTACCTCTTAAAGGGACCGAGAAAAAATGACCTTTTCTGCACTCCAATGTAAGTCAATGGGGCGATTTTTTGGCTATGTGCTAGAAATGAAATGCAGTGCGGATTGGATGACAGGCACCCTAGGCACCCAGGATCGGCTTTAGTTTCACGTGTATCTCTTAAGCCGGCAGAGAAAACCCACCTGATATGCGCTCCACACAATTGAATAGAGACGCCGTTGATTTTCTATGGGAATTGCAGAAATGACTTCTAAGCCTCAAAATAATGACTTTTTTTCCTGAGGTGGTAGGAATGAAACTCAGTGCGGGCTGGATGGGGTCCCCCCTGGGCACCGCAGACCTAAGCTTGTTTAACTCCTACCTCTTAAAGGGACCGAGAAAAAATGACCTTTTCTGCACTCCAATGTAAGTCAATGGGGCGATTTTTTGGCTATGTGCTAGAAATGAAATGCAGTGCGGATTGGATGACAGGCACCCTAGGCACCCAGGATCGGCTTTAGTTTCACGTGTATCTCTTAAGCCGGCAGAGAAAACCCACCTGATATGCGCTCCACACAATTGAATAGAGACGCCGTTGATTTTCTATGGGAATTGCAGAAATGACTTCTAAGCCTCAAAATAATGACTTTTTTTCCTAAGGTGGTAGGAATGAAACTCAGTGCGGGCTGGATGGGGTCCCCCCTGGGCACCGCAGACCTAAGCTTGTTTAACTCCTACCTCTTAAAGGGACCGAGAAAAAATGACCTTTTCTGCACTCCAATGTAAGTCAATGGGGCGATTTTTTGGCTATGTGCTAGAAATGAAATGCAGTGCGGATTGGATGACAGGCACCCTAGGCACCCAGGATCGGCTTTAGTTTCACGTGTATCTCTTAAGCCGGCAGAGAAAACCCACCTGATATGCGCTCCACACAATTGAATAGAGACGCCGTTGATTTTCTATGGGAATTGCAGAAATGACTTCTAAGCCTCAAAATAATGACTTTTTTTCCTAAGGTGGTAGGAATGAAACTCAGTGCGGGCTGGATGGGGTCCCCCCTGGGCACCGCAGACCTAAGCTTGTTTAACTCCTACCTCTTAAAGGGACCGAGAAAAAATGACCTTTTCTGCACTCCAATGTAAGTCAATGGGGCGATTTTTTGGCTATGTGCTAGAAATGAAATGCAGTGCGGATTGGATGACAGGCACCCTAGGCACCCAGGATCGGCTTTAGTTTCACGTGTATCTCTTAAGCCGGCAGAGAAAACCCACCTGATATGCGCTCCACACAATTGAATAGAGACGCCGTTGATTTTCTATGGGAATTGCAGAAATGACTTCTAAGCCTCAAAATAATGACTTTTTTTCCTAAGGTGGTAGGAATGAAACTCAGTGCGGGCTGGATGGGGTCCCCCCTGGGCACCGCAGACCTAAGCTTGTTTAACTCCTACCTCTTAAAGGGACCGAGAAAAAATGACCTTTTCTGCACTCCAATGTAAGTCAATGGGGCGATTTTTTGGCTATGTGCTAGAAATGAAATGCAGTGCGGATTGGATGACAGGCACCCTAGGCACCCAGGATCGGCTTTAGTTTCACGTGTATCTCTTAAGCCGGCAGAGAAAACCCACCTGATATGCGCTCCACACAATTGAATAGAGACGCCGTTGATTTTCTATGGGAATTGCAGAAATGACTTCTAAGCCTCAAAATAATGACTTTTTTTCCTAAGGTGGTAGGAATGAAACTCAGTGCGGGCTGGATGGGGTCCCCCCTGGGCACCGCAGACCTAAGCTTGTTTAACTCCTACCTCTTAAAGGGACCGAGAAAAAATGACCTTTTCTGCACTCCAATGTAAGTCAATGGGGCGATTTTTTGGCTATGTGCTAGAAATGAAATGCAGTGCGGATTGGATGACAGGCACCCTAGGCACCCAGGATCGGCTTTAGTTTCACGTGTATCTCTTAAGCCGGCAGAGAAAACCCACCTGATATGCGCTCCACACAATTGAATAGAGACGCCGTAGGAATTTTGATACTTACCTAACGGGAAATTCCTGTTCTTGAAGTCCGTAGGCGGCACACCATGGGTTAAGTCTAGGATCCCGAGTGCAAGGCAGAAGAGACATGCTCAGCAGTATCCAATCAAAAAAGGACACATGGTATAAGAGGCCGGATCAACCACACCAACACAGAGTTCGTATGCAGCAGTATATTTAATAAGGGAGGGTGTGTTGTGCCGCCTACGGACTTCAAGAACAGGAATTTCCCGTTAGGTAAGTATCAAAATTCCTACGTTCTTGCAGTCCTAAGGCGGCACACCATGGGACATACACAGCAGTGTAAAGCACACACGGGTGGGAATTAATCCAATACTTAGACACTTAGTACTTTTCTGCTTAAGGCTGCTTTTTTAGGGATAAAAATCCCGTAGAAGGAGGTAAAAAAGGTCAAGCTTTTCTTAAACATGAAGCAGCTCTCAGCCCTCTTGAAGAACGATCTTGAAATCCAGGCCAGTCAACTGACATGGCCCTGCTGAATAAGCTGTAGTCCCATCTAGAGCTTGAGGAATAAGAAGTGAACAAGCCATAAGCACTATTTTTATATTTCTTGAGGCTGTGAAGTTCTCCTTTTCCCGCAGAAACAAATAACCAGGTTTCCCAGAAGTAGCACTTCTATCATCCAGGGGATTGATTGAAGCATCTGAAGAAGCGTCTGAAGGAGGAAAGATAATCCTTGAACCATGGCTAATTGTTAATTTAAGCCAACTTGGAGGAGAAAGATTGGAAGCCAACCATCTTCTGAAACAGAACGGGCTAAAGACACACAGAGACCTTTTGGAGATTTTCCAATTGTCTGCTGTAGTCCAAAGCAATCTATCGTGTTAAGCTAAAAAGCTCCAAAGCCTCCCCATATTCTCAGCCGGAAAGATCCCGGCGAGATAGGGGGCTGAACCAAAACCATCCTAGGAGGGGCGTTCCAGGCTGAGGCGAGTGCTTCGTCCAAACTAAAGATATTTTGGACTTGAAAACCAGATGTCTGGTATGTTACTTCCCTTCTTCGTACAAATAAACAGCAGAGTTATAAGCTGGAACTGAAACCATATATCCCTGGTAAAATGATTTAACAAAATAGTCAGGTATCAAGGGTCCCCTTGACCGCCTGTACGGGTCCGGAGAACACGCCCTGTGAATATAGATAGCTTAAAAAAAATGGAAAGGAGTGTATGAATAACACACATGAGCATACTGTACAACAGACGGCATACTATAAGGGTAGAACGGAACCTCCGAGCCGGTTTGTCAGAAATGACAAGTTTCTGTATAGCTAAGAGTTGTTCCTTGGATACTAGAATCTATTGGAGAGGCTGTACACAAGGTAGGCAAAAAAAGAGAAACCAGATAGTTACTCACTTATTAGGAGGACGCTGTCCAACATCAGGGATTATGTCATTCTATGGCAGCCGGACCACACCAAAGGGAAGGGAAAGAGCTGCACTCTCGGTTCCCGGATTCTCTCCTCTTCCTCAGCGGTAGTCGGATTCAGAGAGGAGAACTTCAAAAGCCAGGGAACCCCCGGCTGAATACATACCAAAGTATCAGGACACACCGTTCCCGCAATATCCATAGAATGGTGCTCTTGGAAAAAGAGCCATTGATAGGGCTGGTGTAATCTGTGATTCCTCCTGCTACGTTCTGGCAGGAGAATAAATCTGAAAACAACAACTCCTAGAAAAACAGCCAGCATCAAAAAAACAATATACATAGTCTCCTTGGAATGTCGGTATTAACAATACTAGGAGGCTTCCCTGTAAAGCCGTGGAGAAGGAGAATCGCCTAAAAAAAGGTTCTCCCCGCTAGCTAGGAGTAGACTGCCGCAGGGAAAGACATTGAGACAATTCTTCCTAGCCGCATAAAGAAAAACACACCGAACAGGTTAGATGACAAAAAGTAATACATCCCAGATCCCATAAACGGGGATAATGTGGAAAACACATACAGTAAACATTTATCATGACTAATGGTCAATGATATGAGCTAGGCTTGCATCGCAAGGTATCCCATCGAGGCTGTGATGATCCTAAACAGGGTAGACAGTCATTTATGTGTGTAATGCAACCCAAGTCTTGAATTGTGGGGCTACCATCACAGACAGGGATTAGTATCCTACTTACGAGACTCCTAGAGTGTAGCTCACTAAGCTCAGGTAACAAAAAATTTTTTTTTTTTTTTTTTTTTTTCAGCAGGCAAGCAGATAATTTAAAGTCTCATAACAAGAGACTAATGTGCCGGAAATATTACTTACATTATTGAGAGAGTGGCGATGTAGCGACCAGCAGGATAACGAGCAGCCGCCTTCTGGATATACTGTTTCCGGATCAGCCATATCCACTATAGGGCAGAGTATGCTAAGCAAAAACTGGACGTGAGGTGGCGGCGGTAACAGAGGAGAACTGGTACTGATAATTCCAGTAGCAGGATGTCAGTAAGTCGTGCGGTTTCACAGTTCAGTCCGGGGTCCACCGTTTAGTCGGACTAGCGATACACAGCCCCAACATCCCCTAGGGTCCCTCTTCCAAAGTCTCAGCTGTAGTAGTGACACACAGCCAAATCCTTTATCGGATTTCCTCTCAGTCCTAATAAAGAAACATCCTGCAAAAAAGGATGAAAGACAGAGGGGATAATGAGGTACTTACCATAGAGCTAAGTATATAGATCATCACTGATAGCTTGAAGCCATTATAGGGCGAGCAAGGCCCACTGTTCACTTTGTACGCACAGCAAAGTTGTGCTTCTGGAAGCCAGTTCCTCGTGCTTTTCAAATGGCGGGAACTCTCCCGTGGAACAGGTATTGACTTCCTGGCGCACTCCCCCCTAAAAAAGAGCTTTTTTACCCTTCTCCCTGAAAAAACGGGGTGCAGGTAACGAGAAAGTACACACAGAAAACACATTTTCCAGTACTTAGCTTTAGAGGCATAATGGCCGCCGCTCCCGACTTCCGAGACTCCGGCTCCTCGTGTCTCCGTCAGCGGGGAAAATTTCAGCATGGCAGAGAACACCTCCTTGTGCGTTAATCTGCAGGTGGACTGTGATGGTGCTCAGACACCAGCTGCACGTGCATTTAGTCGTCCGCTGAAAAGTCAGAGTGGCTAATTTTTGCGCCAGAAGTTTAAACTCTGCATCCAATAAAGAGGATTGTAGCATGGAAGTATCAGACCTGCCCCCAGTAGACATAGTTGCATACACAAGTAATGTGTGATAGTGACGGGAATAAAAACACCGTCATCCAAGAGCATGATAGGTAAACAATAACATGTACCCTGTGTGATCTGGATGCATGCAGGTCTGAATCCGTTCATCGAGTAGGGGACGGCAAAGACAGGGAAACAAATCCTGCGTCATCCGAATGCAAGCAGGTCTGACAACCGATCGTCCAAAGGAGGATGGTGCAGATCAGGATAAATAAGAGTTGGGAGAACCATAGATTATAGTTCTGATTGCTATCCTGATGTCTTTCAGGGCGAGACCGAGACTGTAAACTGCAGAGTGGTCACCAAGTCTGTCACGCGTTGTGTCCACAACACTGTTCAAGCAAATCCATCAGTTCAGGCAATCTCCGCAGAATGATCCTCATGGAAGAAACTGATGATAGGGCTGTCAAAATCTGTGACTCCTCCTGCTGATGTATCCTTTGGCAGGAGAGTTCATTCTGAAACAGAAAATAGAAACAGAAACAGCCAGAGCAACAGAAAGGGATATATATGCGAGTACGATAAAGGGCACAAAATGTTAAACAACCCAGTGAACAAACCCCCAGAACTACCGCAGAAGGGGGAAAGGCATATGACTTGACTACTCCACTCATCAGGGCGCAGACAATACAGAACCCTCCCATCTGCTATAGTGTAAGATGGGAGTGGAAGCAGAAACATAACACAGGGGGAAAACTCTTATACGAACACAAAAATAGAGTATAATAGTATCAGTATAATAAATCAGTACAACTGGTGGAAATATCCCGAGTTGCAGAAAAAAATTCCAATTCCCCCTATGTGTTCACAGCAAAATAGCAGATTAGAACAGTGATCTCCCAATATATAACAGCTAGGGGATTCCCCTCAGAGTTAGAGGAGAGAGAGAGAGCAGACAAAATGCTCCAAACTCAATACAAAGTATAAACCACGCCCTAGGGGCGTGGCTGCTGGGGAAGGATGAATGACATAGAGACTACTCTCCCAGCAGAGCTCAGTGATACACAGAGATCTCCCAATGAAAAGTTAGCATGATGGGAGTGAGAGTAGTAAAACAAGCTCATCATCAAACACAGTTACAGAATCATATATATACCGCTGTAACCCTTGCTAACTCTGATCAACTGATAAGGAGGGGAAAACAGAAATAATTAAATAAAAACCCTCAGGTAATTTCCCCATAAGCTACGCAGCAAAAGGGCGCGCACATAACGCCTGCTGTCAGCACCTACTCTTTAGCTGAAAAAAGGAAGGCACAGAGACCGGGATGCCGATGCAGAGCCCGTAATTTAGGCACCAACTACCTAAATGAGGAGGCCGGTAATTACCGTTGCATGATGTGTGACAGACGGAAACATACACACCCTCTATTTCAGCATGACAGGCGATAGCGGAAAGGGGTATTCAGTGTGGCAGGAAGCTCCCAGCACGCTGGAACGCAGGTGGACCGCACGCCTGGCACCTCGTGCATAGAGTGGCGGGGGAATTCAGCTACGGGCGTCTTTGGCGCCAAAATTCAAGATTACCAACCTGCCCCATATTGGCAATGCCAGAAATCACCATAACACGGCTAAGTGAATAATAAACGGGAAAACACCACCATCAGATAACCTGATAGGTGTTATACACTCACCATGTCCCGCGGCATGTAGGTCCTCCCAGAGGACGTAGTAGGTAGACAGGGAGCCATGAATCAAATGAATGTTATGGTGGTCCGTACCTTAGGTCCTCCGCATATCAGGTCATCTGCATGTCAGGTCATCACCGGCGAGGACTTGTCCCCGCGGCATGTAGCGTCCTGTCCCATCTATCCCCAGAGGACGGAGTAGGTAGACAGGAACATGCATCAATATGAATGTAGGTGGTCCGCACATTAGGTCCTCCGCATATCGGGTCATCTGCATGTCAGGTCATCAAAGGGAGGACTGTCCCGCGGCATGTAGGTCCTGTCCCATTCATCCCAGAGGACGGAGTAGGTAGAACAGGAACCATGCATCAAATGAATGTATGGTGGTCCGCACATTAGGTCCTCCGCATATCAGGTCATCTGCAGGTCAGGTCATCTCGGGAGGACTGTGCGGACAGGGATCGAAAAAGAGATTGGAGAACCATATATTATAGTCCTGAGTCCAACTCTAGATCCCATCCAGGGCATGACAGATCAGGCAAACTGCAACACTGTAGCCTGGTCTCCAAGTCTGAAACATGCGTTGTGCCAGCAAACTCAGGCAAATCTGAAAAAAACAAAAAAACTAACAAAGAAATGTAAAAGTGCAAAAACACATAATTGTCTCTTCCTACTTGCAGAAGGAAAAAAACTCTGTGTTGGTGTGGTTGATGGCTATTATACCATGTGTCCTTTTTTGATTGGATACTGCTGAGCATGTCTCTTCTGCCTTGCACTCGGGATCCTAGAATATGCGCTCCACACAATTGAATTAGAGACGCCGTTGATTGTCTATGGGAATTGCAGAAATGACTTCTAAGCCTCAAAATAATGACTTTTTTTCCTAAGGTGGTAGGAATGAAACTCAGTGCGGGCTGGATGGGGTCCCCCCTGGGCACCGCAGACCTAAGCTTGTTTAACTCCTACCTCTTAAAGGGACCGAGAAAAAATGACCTTTTCTGCACTCCAATGTAAGTCAATGGGGCGATTTTTTGGCTATGTGCTAGAAATGAAATTCAGTGCGGATTGGATGACAGGCACCCTAGGCACCCAGGATCGGCTTTAGTTTCACGTGTATCTCTTAAGCCGGCAGAGAAAACCCACCTGATATGCGCTCCACACAATTGAATAGAGACGCCGTTGATTTTCTATGGGAATTGCAGAAATGACTTCTAAGCCTCAAAATAATGACTTTTTTTCCTAAGGTGGTAGGAATGAAACTCAGTGCGGGCTGGATGGGGTCCCCCCTGGGCACCGCAGACCTAAGCTTGTTTAACTCCTACCTCTTAAAGGGACCGAGAAAAAATGACCTTTTCTGCACTCCAATGTAAGTCAATGGGGCGATTTTTTGGCTATGTGCTAGAAATGAAATTCAGTGCGGATTGGATGACAGGCACCCTAGGCACCCAGGATCGGCTTTAGTTTCACGTGTATCTCTTAAGCCGGCAGAGAAAACCCACCTGATATGCGCTCCACACAATTGAATAGAGACGCCGTTGATTTTCTATGGGAATTGCAGAAATGACTTCTAAGCCTCAAAATAATGACTTTTTTTCCTAAGGTGGTAGGAATGAAACTCAGTGCGGGCTGGATGGGGTCCCCCCTGGGCACCGCAGACCTAAGCTTGTTTAACTCCTACCTCTTAAAGGGACCGAGAAAAAATGACCTTTTCTGCACTCCAATGTAAGTCAATGGGGCGATTTTTTGGCTATGTGCTAGAAATGAAATTCAGTGCGGATTGGATGACAGGCACCCTAGGCACCCAGGATCGGCTTTAGTTTCACGTGTATCTCTTAAGCCGGCAGAGAAAACCCACCTGATATGCGCTCCACACAATTGAATAGAGACGCCGTTGATTTTCTATGGGAATTGCAGAAATGACTTCTAAGCCTCAAAATAATGACTTTTTTTCCTAAGGTGGTAGGAATGAAACTCAGTGCGGGCTGGATGGGGTCCCCCCTGGGCACCGCAGACCTAAGCTTGTTTAACTCCTACCTCTTAAAGGGACCGAGAAAAAATGACCTTTTCTGCACTCCAATGTAAGTCAATGGGGCGATTTTTTGGCTATGTGCTAGAAATGAAATTCAGTGCGGATTGGATGACAGGCACCCTAGGCACCCAGGATCGGCTTTAGTTTCACGTGTATCTCTTAAGCCGGCAGAGAAAACCCACCTGATATGCGCTCCACACAATTGAATAGAGACGCCGTTGATTTTCTATGGGAATTGCAGAAATGACTTCTAAGCCTCAAAATAATGACTTTTTTTCCTAAGGTGGTAGGAATGAAACTCAGTGCGGGCTGGATGGGGTCCCCCCTGGGCACCGCAGACCTAAGCTTGTTTAACTCCTACCTCTTAAAGGGACCGAGAAAAAATGACCTTTTCTGCACTCCAATGTAAGTCAATGGGGCGATTTTTTGGCTATGTGCTAGAAATGAAATTCAGTGCGGATTGGATGACAGGCACCCTAGGCACCCAGGATCGGCTTTAGTTTCACGTGTATCTCTTAAGCCGGCAGAGAAAACCCACCTGATATGCGCTCCACACAATTGAATAGAGACGCCGTTGATTTTCTATGGGAATTGCAGAAATGACTTCTAAGCCTCAAAATAATGACTTTTTTTCCTAAGGTGGTAGGAATGAAACTCAGTGCGGGCTGGATGGGGTCCCCCCTGGGCACCGCAGACCTAAGCTTGTTTAACTCCTACCTCTTAAAGGGACCGAGAAAAAATGACCTTTTCTGCACTCCAATGTAAGTCAATGGGGCGATTTTTTGGCTATGTGCTAGAAATGAAATTCAGTGCGGATTGGATGACAGGCACCCTAGGCACCCAGGATCGGCTTTAGTTTCACGTGTATCTCTTAAGCCGGCAGAGAAAACCCACCTGATATGCGCTCCACACAATTGAATAGAGACGCCGTTGATTTTCTATGGGAATTGCAGAAATGACTTCTAAGCCTCAAAATAATGACTTTTTTTCCTAAGGTGGTAGGAATGAAACTCAGTGCGGGCTGGATGGGGTCCCCCCTGGGCACCGCAGACCTAAGCTTGTTTAACTCCTACCTCTTAAAGGGACCGAGAAAAAATGACCTTTTCTGCACTCCAATGTAAGTCAATGGGGCGATTTTTTGGCTATGTGCTAGAAATGAAATTCAGTGCGGATTGGATGACAGGCACCCTAGGCACCCAGGATCGGCTTTAGTTTCACGTGTATCTCTTAAGCCGGCAGAGAAAACCCACCTGATATGCGCTCCACACAATTGAATAGAGACGCCGTTGATTTTCTATGGGAATTGCAGAAATGACTTCTAAGCCTCAAAATAATGACTTTTTTTCCTAAGGTGGTAGGAATGAAACTCAGTGCGGGCTGGATGGGGTCCCCCCTGGGCACCGCAGACCTAAGCTTGTTTAACTCCTACCTCTTAAAGGGACCGAGAAAAAATGACCTTTTCTGCACTCCAATGTAAGTCAATGGGGCGATTTTTTGGCTATGTGCTAGAAATGAAATTCAGTGCGGATTGGATGACAGGCACCCTAGGCACCCAGGATCGGCTTTAGTTTCACGTGTATCTCTTAAGCCGGCAGAGAAAACCCACCTGATATGCGCTCCACACAATTGAATAGAGACGCCGTTGATTTTCTATGGGAATTGCAGAAATGACTTCTAAGCCTCAAAATAATGACTTTTTTTCCTAAGGTGGTAGGAATGAAACTCAGTGCGGGCTGGATGGGGTCCCCCCTGGGCACCGCAGACCTAAGCTTGTTTAACTCCTACCTCTTAAAGGGACCGAGAAAAAATGACCTTTTCTGCACTCCAATGTAAGTCAATGGGGCGATTTTTTGGCTATGTGCTAGAAATGAAATTCAGTGCGGATTGGATGACAGGCACCCTAGGCACCCAGGATCGGCTTTAGTTTCACGTGTATCTCTTAAGCCGGCAGAGAAAACCCACCTGATATGCGCTCCACACAATTGAATAGAGACGCCGTTGATTTTCTATGGGAATTGCAGAAATGACTTCTAAGCCTCAAAATAATGACTTTTTTTCCTAAGGTGGTAGGAATGAAACTCAGTGCGGGCTGGATGGGGTCCCCCCTGGGCACCGCAGACCTAAGCTTGTTTAACTCCTACCTCTTAAAGGGACCGAGAAAAAATGACCTTTTCTGCACTCCAATGTAAGTCAATGGGGCGATTTTTTGGCTATGTGCTAGAAATGAAATTCAGTGCGGATTGGATGACAGGCACCCTAGGCACCCAGGATCGGCTTTAGTTTCACGTGTATCTCTTAAGCCGGCAGAGAAAACCCACCTGATATGCGCTCCACACAATTGAATAGAGACGCCGTTGATTTTCTATGGGAATTGCAGAAATGACTTCTAAGCCTCAAAATAATGACTTTTTTTCCTAAGGTGGTAGGAATGAAACTCAGTGCGGGCTGGATGGGGTCCCCCCTGGGCACCGCAGACCTAAGCTTGTTTAACTCCTACCTCTTAAAGGGACCGAGAAAAAATGACCTTTTCTGCACTCCAATGTAAGTCAATGGGGCGATTTTTTGGCTATGTGCTAGAAATGAAATTCAGTGCGGATTGGATGACAGGCACCCTAGGCACCCAGGATCGGCTTTAGTTTCACGTGTATCTCTTAAGCCGGCAGAGAAAACCCACCTGATATGCGCTCCACACAATTGAATAGAGACGCCGTTGATTTTCTATGGGAATTGCAGAAATGACTTCTAAGCCTCAAAATAATGACTTTTTTTCCTAAGGTGGTAGGAATGAAACTCAGTGCGGGCTGGATGGGGTCCCCCCTGGGCACCGCAGACCTAAGCTTGTTTAACTCCTACCTCTTAAAGGGACCGAGAAAAAATGACCTTTTCTGCACTCCAATGTAAGTCAATGGGGCGATTTTTTGGCTATGTGCTAGAAATGAAATTCAGTGCGGATTGGATGACAGGCACCCTAGGCACCCAGGATCGGCTTTAGTTTCACGTGTATCTCTTAAGCCGGCAGAGAAAACCCACCTGATATGCGCTCCACACAATTGAATAGAGACGCCGTTGATTTTCTATGGGAATTGCAGAAATGACTTCTAAGCCTCAAAATAATGACTTTTTTTCCTAAGGTGGTAGGAATGAAACTCAGTGCGGGCTGGATGGGGTCCCCCCTGGGCACCGCAGACCTAAGCTTGTTTAACTCCTACCTCTTAAAGGGACCGAGAAAAAATGACCTTTTCTGCACTCCAATGTAAGTCAATGGGGCGATTTTTTGGCTATGTGCTAGAAATGAAATTCAGTGCGGATTGGATGACAGGCACCCTAGGCACCCAGGATCGGCTTTAGTTTCACGTGTATCTCTTAAGCCGGCAGAGAAAACCCACCTGATATGCGCTCCACACAATTGAATAGAGACGCCGTTGATTTTCTATGGGAATTGCAGAAATGACTTCTAAGCCTCAAAATAATGACTTTTTTTCCTAAGGTGGTAGGAATGAAACTCAGTGCGGGCTGGATGGGGTCCCCCCTGGGCACCGCAGACCTAAGCTTGTTTAACTCCTACCTCTTAAAGGGACCGAGAAAAAATGACCTTTTCTGCACTCCAATGTAAGTCAATGGGGCGATTTTTTGGCTATGTGCTAGAAATGAAATTCAGTGCGGATTGGATGACAGGCACCCTAGGCACCCAGGATCGGCTTTAGTTTCACGTGTATCTCTTAAGCCGGCAGAGAAAACCCACCTGATATGCGCTCCACACAATTGAATAGAGACGCCGTTGATTTTCTATGGGAATTGCAGAAATGACTTCTAAGCCTCAAAATAATGACTTTTTTTCCTAAGGTGGTAGGAATGAAACTCAGTGCGGGCTGGATGGGGTCCCCCCTGGGCACCGCAGACCTAAGCTTGTTTAACTCCTACCTCTTAAAGGGACCGAGAAAAAATGACCTTTTCTGCACTCCAATGTAAGTCAATGGGGCGATTTTTTGGCTATGTGCTAGAAATGAAATTCAGTGCGGATTGGATGACAGGCACCCTAGGCACCCAGGATCGGCTTTAGTTTCACGTGTATCTCTTAAGCCGGCAGAGAAAACCCACCTGATATGCGCTCCACACAATTGAATAGAGACGCCGTTGATTTTCTATGGGAATTGCAGAAATGACTTCTAAGCCTCAAAATAATGACTTTTTTTCCTAAGGTGGTAGGAATGAAACTCAGTGCGGGCTGGATGGGGTCCCCCCTGGGCACCGCAGACCTAAGCTTGTTTAACTCCTACCTCTTAAAGGGACCGAGAAAAAATGACCTTTTCTGCACTCCAATGTAAGTCAATGGGGCGATTTTTTGGCTATGTGCTAGAAATGAAATTCAGTGCGGATTGGATGACAGGCACCCTAGGCACCCAGGATCGGCTTTAGTTTCACGTGTATCTCTTAAGCCGGCAGAGAAAACCCACCTGATATGCGCTCCACACAATTGAATAGAGACGCCGTTGATTTTCTATGGGAATTGCAGAAATGACTTCTAAGCCTCAAAATAATGACTTTTTTTCCTAAGGTGGTAGGAATGAAACTCAGTGCGGGCTGGATGGGGTCCCCCCTGGGCACCGCAGACCTAAGCTTGTTTAACTCCTACCTCTTAAAGGGACCGAGAAAAAATGACCTTTTCTGCACTCCAATGTAAGTCAATGGGGCGATTTTTTGGCTATGTGCTAGAAATGAAATTCAGTGCGGATTGGATGACAGGCACCCTAGGCACCCAGGATCGGCTTTAGTTTCACGTGTATCTCTTAAGCCGGCAGAGAAAACCCACCTGATATGCGCTCCACACAATTGAATAGAGACGCCGTTGATTTTCTATGGGAATTGCAGAAATGACTTCTAAGCCTCAAAATAATGACTTTTTTTCCTAAGGTGGTAGGAATGAAACTCAGTGCGGGCTGGATGGGGTCCCCCCTGGGCACCGCAGACCTAAGCTTGTTTAACTCCTACCTCTTAAAGGGACCGAGAAAAAATGACCTTTTCTGCACTCCAATGTAAGTCAATGGGGCGATTTTTTGGCTATGTGCTAGAAATGAAATTCAGTGCGGATTGGATGACAGGCACCCTAGGCACCCAGGATCGGCTTTAGTTTCACGTGTATCTCTTAAGCCGGCAGAGAAAACCCACCTGATATGCGCTCCACACAATTGAATAGAGACGCCGTTGATTTTCTATGGGAATTGCAGAAATGACTTCTAAGCCTCAAAATAATGACTTTTTTTCCTAAGGTGGTAGGAATGAAACTCAGTGCGGGCTGGATGGGGTCCCCCCTGGGCACCGCAGACCTAAGCTTGTTTAACTCCTACCTCTTAAAGGGACCGAGAAAAAATGACCTTTTCTGCACTCCAATGTAAGTCAATGGGGCGATTTTTTGGCTATGTGCTAGAAATGAAATTCAGTGCGGATTGGATGACAGGCACCCTAGGCACCCAGGATCGGCTTTAGTTTCACGTGTATCTCTTAAGCCGGCAGAGAAAACCCACCTGATATGCGCTCCACACAATTGAATAGAGACGCCGTTGATTTTCTATGGGAATTGCAGAAATGACTTCTAAGCCTCAAAATAATGACTTTTTTTCCTAAGGTGGTAGGAATGAAACTCAGTGCGGGCTGGATGGGGTCCCCCCTGGGCACCGCAGACCTAAGCTTGTTTAACTCCTACCTCTTAAAGGGACCGAGAAAAAATGACCTTTTCTGCACTCCAATGTAAGTCAATGGGGCGATTTTTTGGCTATGTGCTAGAAATGAAATTCAGTGCGGATTGGATGACAGGCACCCTAGGCACCCAGGATCGGCTTTAGTTTCACGTGTATCTCTTAAGCCGGCAGAGAAAACCCACCTGATATGCGCTCCACACAATTGAATAGAGACGCCGTTGATTTTCTATGGGAATTGCAGAAATGACTTCTAAGCCTCAAAATAATGACTTTTTTTCCTAAGGTGGTAGGAATGAAACTCAGTGCGGGCTGGATGGGGTCCCCCCTGGGCACCGCAGACCTAAGCTTGTTTAACTCCTACCTCTTAAAGGGACCGAGAAAAAATGACCTTTTCTGCACTCCAATGTAAGTCAATGGGGCGATTTTTTGGCTATGTGCTAGAAATGAAATTCAGTGCGGATTGGATGACAGGCACCCTAGGCACCCAGGATCGGCTTTAGTTTCACGTGTATCTCTTAAGCCGGCAGAGAAAACCCACCTGATATGCGCTCCACACAATTGAATAGAGACGCCGTTGATTTTCTATGGGAATTGCAGAAATGACTTCTAAGCCTCAAAATAATGACTTTTTTTCCTAAGGTGGTAGGAATGAAACTCAGTGCGGGCTGGATGGGGTCCCCCCTGGGCACCGCAGACCTAAGCTTGTTTAACTCCTACCTCTTAAAGGGACCGAGAAAAAATGACCTTTTCTGCACTCCAATGTAAGTCAATGGGGCGATTTTTTGGCTATGTGCTAGAAATGAAATTCAGTGCGGATTGGATGACAGGCACCCTAGGCACCCAGGATCGGCTTTAGTTTCACGTGTATCTCTTAAGCCGGCAGAGAAAACCCACCTGATATGCGCTCCACACAATTGAATAGAGACGCCGTTGATTTTCTATGGGAATTGCAGAAATGACTTCTAAGCCTCAAAATAATGACTTTTTTTCCTAAGGTGGTAGGAATGAAACTCAGTGCGGGCTGGATGGGGTCCCCCCTGGGCACCGCAGACCTAAGCTTGTTTAACTCCTACCTCTTAAAGGGACCGAGAAAAAATGACCTTTTCTGCACTCCAATGTAAGTCAATGGGGCGATTTTTTGGCTATGTGCTAGAAATGAAATTCAGTGCGGATTGGATGACAGGCACCCTAGGCACCCAGGATCGGCTTTAGTTTCACGTGTATCTCTTAAGCCGGCAGAGAAAACCCACCTGATATGCGCTCCACACAATTGAATAGAGACGCCGTTGATTTTCTATGGGAATTGCAGAAATGACTTCTAAGCCTCAAAATAATGACTTTTTTTCCTAAGGTGGTAGGAATGAAACTCAGTGCGGGCTGGATGGGGTCCCCCCTGGGCACCGCAGACCTAAGCTTGTTTAACTCCTACCTCTTAAAGGGACCGAGAAAAAATGACCTTTTCTGCACTCCAATGTAAGTCAATGGGGCGATTTTTTGGCTATGTGCTAGAAATGAAATTCAGTGCGGATTGGATGACAGGCACCCTAGGCACCCAGGATCGGCTTTAGTTTCACGTGTATCTCTTAAGCCGGCAGAGAAAACCCACCTGATATGCGCTCCACACAATTGAATAGAGACGCCGTTGATTTTCTATGGGAATTGCAGAAATGACTTCTAAGCCTCAAAATAATGACTTTTTTTCCTAAGGTGGTAGGAATGAAACTCAGTGCGGGCTGGATGGGGTCCCCCCTGGGCACCGCAGACCTAAGCTTGTTTAACTCCTACCTCTTAAAGGGACCGAGAAAAAATGACCTTTTCTGCACTCCAATGTAAGTCAATGGGGCGATTTTTTGGCTATGTGCTAGAAATGAAATTCAGTGCGGATTGGATGACAGGCACCCTAGGCACCCAGGATCGGCTTTAGTTTCACGTGTATCTCTTAAGCCGGCAGAGAAAACCCACCTGATATGCGCTCCACACAATTGAATAGAGACGCCGTTGATTTTCTATGGGAATTGCAGAAATGACTTCTAAGCCTCAAAATAATGACTTTTTTTCCTAAGGTGGTAGGAATGAAACTCAGTGCGGGCTGGATGGGGTCCCCCCTGGGCACCGCAGACCTAAGCTTGTTTAACTCCTACCTCTTAAAGGGACCGAGAAAAAATGACCTTTTCTGCACTCCAATGTAAGTCAATGGGGCGATTTTTTGGCTATGTGCTAGAAATGAAATTCAGTGCGGATTGGATGACAGGCACCCTAGGCACCCAGGATCGGCTTTAGTTTCACGTGTATCTCTTAAGCCGGCAGAGAAAACCCACCTGATATGCGCTCCACACAATTGAATAGAGACGCCGTTGATTTTCTATGGGAATTGCAGAAATGACTTCTAAGCCTCAAAATAATGACTTTTTTTCCTAAGGTGGTAGGAATGAAACTCAGTGCGGGCTGGATGGGGTCCCCCCTGGGCACCGCAGACCTAAGCTTGTTTAACTCCTACCTCTTAAAGGGACCGAGAAAAAATGACCTTTTCTGCACTCCAATGTAAGTCAATGGGGCGATTTTTTGGCTATGTGCTAGAAATGAAATTCAGTGCGGATTGGATGACAGGCACCCTAGGCACCCAGGATCGGCTTTAGTTTCACGTGTATCTCTTAAGCCGGCAGAGAAAACCCACCTGATATGCGCTCCACACAATTGAATAGAGACGCCGTTGATTTTCTATGGGAATTGCAGAAATGACTTCTAAGCCTCAAAATAATGACTTTTTTTCCTAAGGTGGTAGGAATGAAACTCAGTGCGGGCTGGATGGGGTCCCCCCTGGGCACCGCAGACCTAAGCTTGTTTAACTCCTACCTCTTAAAGGGACCGAGAAAAAATGACCTTTTCTGCACTCCAATGTAAGTCAATGGGGCGATTTTTTGGCTATGTGCTAGAAATGAAATTCAGTGCGGATTGGATGACAGGCACCCTAGGCACCCAGGATCGGCTTTAGTTTCACGTGTATCTCTTAAGCCGGCAGAGAAAACCCACCTGATATGCGCTCCACACAATTGAATAGAGACGCCGTTGATTTTCTATGGGAATTGCAGAAATGACTTCTAAGCCTCAAAATAATGACTTTTTTTCCTAAGGTGGTAGGAATGAAACTCAGTGCGGGCTGGATGGGGTCCCCCCTGGGCACCGCAGACCTAAGCTTGTTTAACTCCTACCTCTTAAAGGGACCGAGAAAAAATGACCTTTTCTGCACTCCAATGTAAGTCAATGGGGCGATTTTTTGGCTATGTGCTAGAAATGAAATTCAGTGCGGATTGGATGACAGGCACCCTAGGCACCCAGGATCGGCTTTAGTTTCACGTGTATCTCTTAAGCCGGCAGAGAAAACCCACCTGATATGCGCTCCACACAATTGAATAGAGACGCCGTTGATTTTCTATGGGAATTGCAGAAATGACTTCTAAGCCTCAAAATAATGACTTTTTTTCCTAAGGTGGTAGGAATGAAACTCAGTGCGGGCTGGATGGGGTCCCCCCTGGGCACCGCAGACCTAAGCTTGTTTAACTCCTACCTCTTAAAGGGACCGAGAAAAAATGACCTTTTCTGCACTCCAATGTAAGTCAATGGGGCGATTTTTTGGCTATGTGCTAGAAATGAAATTCAGTGCGGATTGGATGACAGGCACCCTAGGCACCCAGGATCGGCTTTAGTTTCACGTGTATCTCTTAAGCCGGCAGAGAAAACCCACCTGATATGCGCTCCACACAATTGAATAGAGACGCCGTTGATTTTCTATGGGAATTGCAGAAATGACTTCTAAGCCTCAAAATAATGACTTTTTTTCCTAAGGTGGTAGGAATGAAACTCAGTGCGGGCTGGATGGGGTCCCCCCTGGGCACCGCAGACCTAAGCTTGTTTAACTCCTACCTCTTAAAGGGACCGAGAAAAAATGACCTTTTCTGCACTCCAATGTAAGTCAATGGGGCGATTTTTTGGCTATGTGCTAGAAATGAAATTCAGTGCGGATTGGATGACAGGCACCCTAGGCACCCAGGATCGGCTTTAGTTTCACGTGTATCTCTTAAGCCGGCAGAGAAAACCCACCTGATATGCGCTCCACACAATTGAATAGAGACGCCGTTGATTTTCTATGGGAATTGCAGAAATGACTTCTAAGCCTCAAAATAATGACTTTTTTTCCTAAGGTGGTAGGAATGAAACTCAGTGCGGGCTGGATGGGGTCCCCCCTGGGCACCGCAGACCTAAGCTTGTTTAACTCCTACCTCTTAAAGGGACCGAGAAAAAATGACCTTTTCTGCACTCCAATGTAAGTCAATGGGGCGATTTTTTGGCTATGTGCTAGAAATGAAATTCAGTGCGGATTGGATGACAGGCACCCTAGGCACCCAGGATCGGCTTTAGTTTCACGTGTATCTCTTAAGCCGGCAGAGAAAACCCACCTGATATGCGCTCCACACAATTGAATAGAGACGCCGTTGATTTTCTATGGGAATTGCAGAAATGACTTCTAAGCCTCAAAATAATGACTTTTTTTCCTAAGGTGGTAGGAATGAAACTCAGTGCGGGCTGGATGGGGTCCCCCCTGGGCACCGCAGACCTAAGCTTGTTTAACTCCTACCTCTTAAAGGGACCGAGAAAAAATGACCTTTTCTGCACTCCAATGTAAGTCAATGGGGCGATTTTTTGGCTATGTGCTAGAAATGAAATTCAGTGCGGATTGGATGACAGGCACCCTAGGCACCCAGGATCGGCTTTAGTTTCACGTGTATCTCTTAAGCCGGCAGAGAAAACCCACCTGATATGCGCTCCACACAATTGAATAGAGACGCCGTTGATTTTCTATGGGAATTGCAGAAATGACTTCTAAGCCTCAAAATAATGACTTTTTTTCCTAAGGTGGTAGGAATGAAACTCAGTGCGGGCTGGATGGGGTCCCCCCTGGGCACCGCAGACCTAAGCTTGTTTAACTCCTACCTCTTAAAGGGACCGAGAAAAAATGACCTTTTCTGCACTCCAATGTAAGTCAATGGGGCGATTTTTTGGCTATGTGCTAGAAATGAAATTCAGTGCGGATTGGATGACAGGCACCCTAGGCACCCAGGATCGGCTTTAGTTTCACGTGTATCTCTTAAGCCGGCAGAGAAAACCCACCTGATATGCGCTCCACACAATTGAATAGAGACGCCGTTGATTTTCTATGGGAATTGCAGAAATGACTTCTAAGCCTCAAAATAATGACTTTTTTTCCTAAGGTGGTAGGAATGAAACTCAGTGCGGGCTGGATGGGGTCCCCCCTGGGCACCGCAGACCTAAGCTTGTTTAACTCCTACCTCTTAAAGGGACCGAGAAAAAATGACCTTTTCTGCACTCCAATGTAAGTCAATGGGGCGATTTTTTGGCTATGTGCTAGAAATGAAATTCAGTGCGGATTGGATGACAGGCACCCTAGGCACCCAGGATCGGCTTTAGTTTCACGTGTATCTCTTAAGCCGGCAGAGAAAACCCACCTGATATGCGCTCCACACAATTGAATAGAGACGCCGTTGATTTTCTATGGGAATTGCAGAAATGACTTCTAAGCCTCAAAATAATGACTTTTTTTCCTAAGGTGGTAGGAATGAAACTCAGTGCGGGCTGGATGGGGTCCCCCCTGGGCACCGCAGACCTAAGCTTGTTTAACTCCTACCTCTTAAAGGGACCGAGAAAAAATGACCTTTTCTGCACTCCAATGTAAGTCAATGGGGCGATTTTTTGGCTATGTGCTAGAAATGAAATTCAGTGCGGATTGGATGACAGGCACCCTAGGCACCCAGGATCGGCTTTAGTTTCACGTGTATCTCTTAAGCCGGCAGAGAAAACCCACCTGATATGCGCTCCACACAATTGAATAGAGACGCCGTTGATTTTCTATGGGAATTGCAGAAATGACTTCTAAGCCTCAAAATAATGACTTTTTTTCCTAAGGTGGTAGGAATGAAACTCAGTGCGGGCTGGATGGGGTCCCCCCTGGGCACCGCAGACCTAAGCTTGTTTAACTCCTACCTCTTAAAGGGACCGAGAAAAAATGACCTTTTCTGCACTCCAATGTAAGTCAATGGGGCGATTTTTTGGCTATGTGCTAGAAATGAAATTCAGTGCGGATTGGATGACAGGCACCCTAGGCACCCAGGATCGGCTTTAGTTTCACGTGTATCTCTTAAGCCGGCAGAGAAAACCCACCTGATATGCGCTCCACACAATTGAATAGAGACGCCGTTGATTTTCTATGGGAATTGCAGAAATGACTTCTAAGCCTCAAAATAATGACTTTTTTTCCTAAGGTGGTAGGAATGAAACTCAGTGCGGGCTGGATGGGGTCCCCCCTGGGCACCGCAGACCTAAGCTTGTTTAACTCCTACCTCTTAAAGGGACCGAGAAAAAATGACCTTTTCTGCACTCCAATGTAAGTCAATGGGGCGATTTTTTGGCTATGTGCTAGAAATGAAATTCAGTGCGGATTGGATGACAGGCACCCTAGGCACCCAGGATCGGCTTTAGTTTCACGTGTATCTCTTAAGCCGGCAGAGAAAACCCACCTGATATGCGCTCCACACAATTGAATAGAGACGCCGTTGATTTTCTATGGGAATTGCAGAAATGACTTCTAAGCCTCAAAATAATGACTTTTTTTCCTAAGGTGGTAGGAATGAAACTCAGTGCGGGCTGGATGGGGTCCCCCCTGGGCACCGCAGACCTAAGCTTGTTTAACTCCTACCTCTTAAAGGGACCGAGAAAAAATGACCTTTTCTGCACTCCAATGTAAGTCAATGGGGCGATTTTTTGGCTATGTGCTAGAAATGAAATTCAGTGCGGATTGGATGACAGGCACCCTAGGCACCCAGGATCGGCTTTAGTTTCACGTGTATCTCTTAAGCCGGCAGAGAAAACCCACCTGATATGCGCTCCACACAATTGAATAGAGACGCCGTTGATTTTCTATGGGAATTGCAGAAATGACTTCTAAGCCTCAAAATAATGACTTTTTTTCCTAAGGTGGTAGGAATGAAACTCAGTGCGGGCTGGATGGGGTCCCCCCTGGGCACCGCAGACCTAAGCTTGTTTAACTCCTACCTCTTAAAGGGACCGAGAAAAAATGACCTTTTCTGCACTCCAATGTAAGTCAATGGGGCGATTTTTTGGCTATGTGCTAGAAATGAAATTCAGTGCGGATTGGATGACAGGCACCCTAGGCACCCAGGATCGGCTTTAGTTTCACGTGTATCTCTTAAGCCGGCAGAGAAAACCCACCTGATATGCGCTCCACACAATTGAATAGAGACGCCGTTGATTTTCTATGGGAATTGCAGAAATGACTTCTAAGCCTCAAAATAATGACTTTTTTTCCTAAGGTGGTAGGAATGAAACTCAGTGCGGGCTGGATGGGGTCCCCCCTGGGCACCGCAGACCTAAGCTTGTTTAACTCCTACCTCTTAAAGGGACCGAGAAAAAATGACCTTTTCTGCACTCCAATGTAAGTCAATGGGGCGATTTTTTGGCTATGTGCTAGAAATGAAATTCAGTGCGGATTGGATGACAGGCACCCTAGGCACCCAGGATCGGCTTTAGTTTCACGTGTATCTCTTAAGCCGGCAGAGAAAACCCACCTGATATGCGCTCCACACAATTGAATAGAGACGCCGTTGATTTTCTATGGGAATTGCAGAAATGACTTCTAAGCCTCAAAATAATGACTTTTTTTCCTAAGGTGGTAGGAATGAAACTCAGTGCGGGCTGGATGGGGTCCCCCCTGGGCACCGCAGACCTAAGCTTGTTTAACTCCTACCTCTTAAAGGGACCGAGAAAAAATGACCTTTTCTGCACTCCAATGTAAGTCAATGGGGCGATTTTTTGGCTATGTGCTAGAAATGAAATTCAGTGCGGATTGGATGACAGGCACCCTAGGCACCCAGGATCGGCTTTAGTTTCACGTGTATCTCTTAAGCCGGCAGAGAAAACCCACCTGATATGCGCTCCACACAATTGAATAGAGACGCCGTTGATTTTCTATGGGAATTGCAGAAATGACTTCTAAGCCTCAAAATAATGACTTTTTTTCCTAAGGTGGTAGGAATGAAACTCAGTGCGGGCTGGATGGGGTCCCCCCTGGGCACCGCAGACCTAAGCTTGTTTAACTCCTACCTCTTAAAGGGACCGAGAAAAAATGACCTTTTCTGCACTCCAATGTAAGTCAATGGGGCGATTTTTTGGCTATGTGCTAGAAATGAAATTCAGTGCGGATTGGATGACAGGCACCCTAGGCACCCAGGATCGGCTTTAGTTTCACGTGTATCTCTTAAGCCGGCAGAGAAAACCCACCTGATATGCGCTCCACACAATTGAATAGAGACGCCGTTGATTTTCTATGGGAATTGCAGAAATGACTTCTAAGCCTCAAAATAATGACTTTTTTTCCTAAGGTGGTAGGAATGAAACTCAGTGCGGGCTGGATGGGGTCCCCCCTGGGCACCGCAGACCTAAGCTTGTTTAACTCCTACCTCTTAAAGGGACCGAGAAAAAATGACCTTTTCTGCACTCCAATGTAAGTCAATGGGGCGATTTTTTGGCTATGTGCTAGAAATGAAATTCAGTGCGGATTGGATGACAGGCACCCTAGGCACCCAGGATCGGCTTTAGTTTCACGTGTATCTCTTAAGCCGGCAGAGAAAACCCACCTGATATGCGCTCCACACAATTGAATAGAGACGCCGTTGATTTTCTATGGGAATTGCAGAAATGACTTCTAAGCCTCAAAATAATGACTTTTTTTCCTAAGGTGGTAGGAATGAAACTCAGTGCGGGCTGGATGGGGTCCCCCCTGGGCACCGCAGACCTAAGCTTGTTTAACTCCTACCTCTTAAAGGGACCGAGAAAAAATGACCTTTTCTGCACTCCAATGTAAGTCAATGGGGCGATTTTTTGGCTATGTGCTAGAAATGAAATTCAGTGCGGATTGGATGACAGGCACCCTAGGCACCCAGGATCGGCTTTAGTTTCACGTGTATCTCTTAAGCCGGCAGAGAAAACCCACCTGATATGCGCTCCACACAATTGAATAGAGACGCCGTTGATTTTCTATGGGAATTGCAGAAATGACTTCTAAGCCTCAAAATAATGACTTTTTTTCCTAAGGTGGTAGGAATGAAACTCAGTGCGGGCTGGATGGGGTCCCCCCTGGGCACCGCAGACCTAAGCTTGTTTAACTCCTACCTCTTAAAGGGACCGAGAAAAAATGACCTTTTCTGCACTCCAATGTAAGTCAATGGGGCGATTTTTTGGCTATGTGCTAGAAATGAAATTCAGTGCGGATTGGATGACAGGCACCCTAGGCACCCAGGATCGGCTTTAGTTTCACGTGTATCTCTTAAGCCGGCAGAGAAAACCCACCTGATATGCGCTCCACACAATTGAATAGAGACGCCGTTGATTTTCTATGGGAATTGCAGAAATGACTTCTAAGCCTCAAAATAATGACTTTTTTTCCTAAGGTGGTAGGAATGAAACTCAGTGCGGGCTGGATGGGGTCCCCCCTGGGCACCGCAGACCTAAGCTTGTTTAACTCCTACCTCTTAAAGGGACCGAGAAAAAATGACCTTTTCTGCACTCCAATGTAAGTCAATGGGGCGATTTTTTGGCTATGTGCTAGAAATGAAATTCAGTGCGGATTGGATGACAGGCACCCTAGGCACCCAGGATCGGCTTTAGTTTCACGTGTATCTCTTAAGCCGGCAGAGAAAACCCACCTGATATGCGCTCCACACAATTGAATAGAGACGCCGTTGATTTTCTATGGGAATTGCAGAAATGACTTCTAAGCCTCAAAATAATGACTTTTTTTCCTAAGGTGGTAGGAATGAAACTCAGTGCGGGCTGGATGGGGTCCCCCCTGGGCACCGCAGACCTAAGCTTGTTTAACTCCTACCTCTTAAAGGGACCGAGAAAAAATGACCTTTTCTGCACTCCAATGTAAGTCAATGGGGCGATTTTTTGGCTATGTGCTAGAAATGAAATTCAGTGCGGATTGGATGACAGGCACCCTAGGCACCCAGGATCGGCTTTAGTTTCACGTGTATCTCTTAAGCCGGCAGAGAAAACCCACCTGATATGCGCTCCACACAATTGAATAGAGACGCCGTTGATTTTCTATGGGAATTGCAGAAATGACTTCTAAGCCTCAAAATAATGACTTTTTTTCCTAAGGTGGTAGGAATGAAACTCAGTGCGGGCTGGATGGGGTCCCCCCTGGGCACCGCAGACCTAAGCTTGTTTAACTCCTACCTCTTAAAGGGACCGAGAAAAAATGACCTTTTCTGCACTCCAATGTAAGTCAATGGGGCGATTTTTTGGCTATGTGCTAGAAATGAAATTCAGTGCGGATTGGATGACAGGCACCCTAGGCACCCAGGATCGGCTTTAGTTTCACGTGTATCTCTTAAGCCGGCAGAGAAAACCCACCTGATATGCGCTCCACACAATTGAATAGAGACGCCGTTGATTTTCTATGGGAATTGCAGAAATGACTTCTAAGCCTCAAAATAATGACTTTTTTTCCTAAGGTGGTAGGAATGAAACTCAGTGCGGGCTGGATGGGGTCCCCCCTGGGCACCGCAGACCTAAGCTTGTTTAACTCCTACCTCTTAAAGGGACCGAGAAAAAATGACCTTTTCTGCACTCCAATGTAAGTCAATGGGGCGATTTTTTGGCTATGTGCTAGAAATGAAATTCAGTGCGGATTGGATGACAGGCACCCTAGGCACCCAGGATCGGCTTTAGTTTCACGTGTATCTCTTAAGCCGGCAGAGAAAACCCACCTGATATGCGCTCCACACAATTGAATAGAGACGCCGTTGATTTTCTATGGGAATTGCAGAAATGACTTCTAAGCCTCAAAATAATGACTTTTTTTCCTAAGGTGGTAGGAATGAAACTCAGTGCGGGCTGGATGGGGTCCCCCCTGGGCACCGCAGACCTAAGCTTGTTTAACTCCTACCTCTTAAAGGGACCGAGAAAAAATGACCTTTTCTGCACTCCAATGTAAGTCAATGGGGCGATTTTTTGGCTATGTGCTAGAAATGAAATTCAGTGCGGATTGGATGACAGGCACCCTAGGCACCCAGGATCGGCTTTAGTTTCACGTGTATCTCTTAAGCCGGCAGAGAAAACCCACCTGATATGCGCTCCACACAATTGAATAGAGACGCCGTTGATTTTCTATGGGAATTGCAGAAATGACTTCTAAGCCTCAAAATAATGACTTTTTTTCCTAAGGTGGTAGGAATGAAACTCAGTGCGGGCTGGATGGGGTCCCCCCTGGGCACCGCAGACCTAAGCTTGTTTAACTCCTACCTCTTAAAGGGACCGAGAAAAAATGACCTTTTCTGCACTCCAATGTAAGTCAATGGGGCGATTTTTTGGCTATGTGCTAGAAATGAAATTCAGTGCGGATTGGATGACAGGCACCCTAGGCACCCAGGATCGGCTTTAGTTTCACGTGTATCTCTTAAGCCGGCAGAGAAAACCCACCTGATATGCGCTCCACACAATTGAATAGAGACGCCGTTGATTTTCTATGGGAATTGCAGAAATGACTTCTAAGCCTCAAAATAATGACTTTTTTTCCTAAGGTGGTAGGAATGAAACTCAGTGCGGGCTGGATGGGGTCCCCCCTGGGCACCGCAGACCTAAGCTTGTTTAACTCCTACCTCTTAAAGGGACCGAGAAAAAATGACCTTTTCTGCACTCCAATGTAAGTCAATGGGGCGATTTTTTGGCTATGTGCTAGAAATGAAATTCAGTGCGGATTGGATGACAGGCACCCTAGGCACCCAGGATCGGCTTTAGTTTCACGTGTATCTCTTAAGCCGGCAGAGAAAACCCACCTGATATGCGCTCCACACAATTGAATAGAGACGCCGTTGATTTTCTATGGGAATTGCAGAAATGACTTCTAAGCCTCAAAATAATGACTTTTTTTCCTAAGGTGGTAGGAATGAAACTCAGTGCGGGCTGGATGGGGTCCCCCCTGGGCACCGCAGACCTAAGCTTGTTTAACTCCTACCTCTTAAAGGGACCGAGAAAAAATGACCTTTTCTGCACTCCAATGTAAGTCAATGGGGCGATTTTTTGGCTATGTGCTAGAAATGAAATTCAGTGCGGATTGGATGACAGGCACCCTAGGCACCCAGGATCGGCTTTAGTTTCACGTGTATCTCTTAAGCCGGCAGAGAAAACCCACCTGATATGCGCTCCACACAATTGAATAGAGACGCCGTTGATTTTCTATGGGAATTGCAGAAATGACTTCTAAGCCTCAAAATAATGACTTTTTTTCCTAAGGTGGTAGGAATGAAACTCAGTGCGGGCTGGATGGGGTCCCCCCTGGGCACCGCAGACCTAAGCTTGTTTAACTCCTACCTCTTAAAGGGACCGAGAAAAAATGACCTTTTCTGCACTCCAATGTAAGTCAATGGGGCGATTTTTTGGCTATGTGCTAGAAATGAAATTCAGTGCGGATTGGATGACAGGCACCCTAGGCACCCAGGATCGGCTTTAGTTTCACGTGTATCTCTTAAGCCGGCAGAGAAAACCCACCTGATATGCGCTCCACACAATTGAATAGAGACGCCGTTGATTTTCTATGGGAATTGCAGAAATGACTTCTAAGCCTCAAAATAATGACTTTTTTTCCTAAGGTGGTAGGAATGAAACTCAGTGCGGGCTGGATGGGGTCCCCCCTGGGCACCGCAGACCTAAGCTTGTTTAACTCCTACCTCTTAAAGGGACCGAGAAAAAATGACCTTTTCTGCACTCCAATGTAAGTCAATGGGGCGATTTTTTGGCTATGTGCTAGAAATGAAATTCAGTGCGGATTGGATGACAGGCACCCTAGGCACCCAGGATCGGCTTTAGTTTCACGTGTATCTCTTAAGCCGGCAGAGAAAACCCACCTGATATGCGCTCCACACAATTGAATAGAGACGCCGTTGATTTTCTATGGGAATTGCAGAAATGACTTCTAAGCCTCAAAATAATGACTTTTTTTCCTAAGGTGGTAGGAATGAAACTCAGTGCGGGCTGGATGGGGTCCCCCCTGGGCACCGCAGACCTAAGCTTGTTTAACTCCTACCTCTTAAAGGGACCGAGAAAAAATGACCTTTTCTGCACTCCAATGTAAGTCAATGGGGCGATTTTTTGGCTATGTGCTAGAAATGAAATTCAGTGCGGATTGGATGACAGGCACCCTAGGCACCCAGGATCGGCTTTAGTTTCACGTGTATCTCTTAAGCCGGCAGAGAAAACCCACCTGATATGCGCTCCACACAATTGAATAGAGACGCCGTTGATTTTCTATGGGAATTGCAGAAATGACTTCTAAGCCTCAAAATAATGACTTTTTTTCCTAAGGTGGTAGGAATGAAACTCAGTGCGGGCTGGATGGGGTCCCCCCTGGGCACCGCAGACCTAAGCTTGTTTAACTCCTACCTCTTAAAGGGACCGAGAAAAAATGACCTTTTCTGCACTCCAATGTAAGTCAATGGGGCGATTTTTTGGCTATGTGCTAGAAATGAAATTCAGTGCGGATTGGATGACAGGCACCCTAGGCACCCAGGATCGGCTTTAGTTTCACGTGTATCTCTTAAGCCGGCAGAGAAAACCCACCTGATATGCGCTCCACACAATTGAATAGAGACGCCGTTGATTTTCTATGGGAATTGCAGAAATGACTTCTAAGCCTCAAAATAATGACTTTTTTTCCTAAGGTGGTAGGAATGAAACTCAGTGCGGGCTGGATGGGGTCCCCCCTGGGCACCGCAGACCTAAGCTTGTTTAACTCCTACCTCTTAAAGGGACCGAGAAAAAATGACCTTTTCTGCACTCCAATGTAAGTCAATGGGGCGATTTTTTGGCTATGTGCTAGAAATGAAATTCAGTGCGGATTGGATGACAGGCACCCTAGGCACCCAGGATCGGCTTTAGTTTCACGTGTATCTCTTAAGCCGGCAGAGAAAACCCACCTGATATGCGCTCCACACAATTGAATAGAGACGCCGTTGATTTTCTATGGGAATTGCAGAAATGACTTCTAAGCCTCAAAATAATGACTTTTTTTCCTAAGGTGGTAGGAATGAAACTCAGTGCGGGCTGGATGGGGTCCCCCTGGGCACCGCAGACCTAAGCTTGTTTAACTCCTACCTCTTAAAGGGACCGAGAAAAAATGACCTTTTCTGCACTCCAATGTAAGTCAATGGGGCGATTTTTTGGCTATGTGCTAGAAATGAAATTCAGTGCGGATTGGATGACAGGCACCCTAGGCACCCAGGATCGGCTTTAGTTTCACGTGTATCTCTTAAGCCGGCAGAGAAAACCCACCTGATATGCGCTCCACACAATTGAATAGAGACGCCGTTGATTTTCTATGGGAATTGCAGAAATGACTTCTAAGCCTCAAAATAATGACTTTTTTTCCTAAGGTGGTAGGAATGAAACTCAGTGCGGGCTGGATGGGGTCCCCCTGGGCACCGCAGACCTAAGCTTGTTTAACTCCTACCTCTTAAAGGGACCGAGAAAAAATGACCTTTTCTGCACTCCAATGTAAGTCAATGGGGCGATTTTTTGGCTATGTGCTAGAAATGAAATTCAGTGCGGATTGGATGACAGGCACCCTAGGCACCCAGGATCGGCTTTAGTTTCACGTGTATCTCTTAAGCCGGCAGAGAAAACCCACCTGATATGCGCTCCACACAATTGAATAGAGACGCCGTTGATTTTCTATGGGAATTGCAGAAATGACTTCTAAGCCTCAAAATAATGACTTTTTTTCCTAAGGTGGTAGGAATGAAACTCAGTGCGGGCTGGATGGGGTCCCCCCTGGGCACCGCAGACCTAAGCTTGTTTAACTCCTACCTCTTAAAGGGACCGAGAAAAAATGACCTTTTCTGCACTCCAATGTAAGTCAATGGGGCGATTTTTTGGCTATGTGCTAGAAATGAAATTCAGTGCGGATTGGATGACAGGCACCCTAGGCACCCAGGATCGGCTTTAGTTTCACGTGTATCTCTTAAGCCGGCAGAGAAAACCCACCTGATATGCGCTCCACACAATTGAATAGAGACGCCGTTGATTTTCTATGGGAATTGCAGAAATGACTTCTAAGCCTCAAAATAATGACTTTTTTTCCTAAGGTGGTAGGAATGAAACTCAGTGCGGGCTGGATGGGGTCCCCCCTGGGCACCGCAGACCTAAGCTTGTTTAACTCCTACCTCTTAAAGGGACCGAGAAAAAATGACCTTTTCTGCACTCCAATGTAAGTCAATGGGGCGATTTTTTGGCTATGTGCTAGAAATGAAATTCAGTGCGGATTGGATGACAGGCACCCTAGGCACCCAGGATCGGCTTTAGTTTCACGTGTATCTCTTAAGCCGGCAGAGAAAACCCACCTGATATGCGCTCCACACAATTGAATAGAGACGCCGTTGATTTTCTATGGGAATTGCAGAAATGACTTCTAAGCCTCAAAATAATGACTTTTTTTCCTAAGGTGGTAGGAATGAAACTCAGTGCGGGCTGGATGGGGTCCCCCCTGGGCACCGCAGACCTAAGCTTGTTTAACTCCTACCTCTTAAAGGGACCGAGAAAAAATGACCTTTTCTGCACTCCAATGTAAGTCAATGGGGCGATTTTTTGGCTATGTGCTAGAAATGAAATTCAGTGCGGATTGGATGACAGGCACCCTAGGCACCCAGGATCGGCTTTAGTTTCACGTGTATCTCTTAAGCCGGCAGAGAAACCCACCTGATATGCGCTCCACACAATTGAATAGAGACGCCGTTGATTTTCTATGGGAATTGCAGAAATGACTTCTAAGCCTCAAAATAATGACTTTTTTTCCTAAGGTGGTAGGAATGAAACTCAGTGCGGGCTGGATGGGGTCCCCCCTGGGCACCGCAGACCTAAGCTTGTTTAACTCCTACCTCTTAAAGGGACCGAGAAAAAATGACCTTTTCTGCACTCCAATGTAAGTCAATGGGGCGATTTTTTGGCTATGTGCTAGAAATGAATTGGATGACAGGCTAGGCACCCAGGCGGATTGGATTAACAGGCACCTAGGCACCCAATCGGCTGTAC